>NC_143022.1:43942500-44057500 GCF_057628025.1 Oncorhynchus mykiss
GAATAGGGTGCTATTTGAGACACAGCCTCTGTGTCTGGCCCTGCCGCCCAGTCTTTCCGGTTTATTTACATTCTATTGCCCCCATTTGAAGGCCAGGGCCTGGGGAGGCTCTGAGACATAGGTGCGTTGGACACGCACACACACACAGACACAAACACACACAGCCTCATCGAAGTGATCGCACCGCGGCCCCCTTATCTCCGCTGTATCCTGCAGGCGGAGTTGCCACGGCAACGGTTACTTATGGTTATTGATAGTGATAGAGGCGTATATGTTCAAACAAGATATGTGGCTTTGGGGGATTGTTAATACACAAATGCAATGACTGTCGGTTTGAATTGTCTTCTAATAGCAAGGAACAAAGGGAGAGAAAGAGGAAAGAGAGAGAGAGAGATGAGAGAGAGATAGGAGAGAGAGCGAGATAGGGGAGAGAGAGAGATGAGAGAGAGAGATAGGAGAGATAAACAGATAGGGGAGAGAGAGAATTAGATAGGGGAGAGAGAGAGAAATAGATAGGGGAGAGAGATAGGAGAGAGAGAGATAGGAGAGAGAAATAGATAGGGGAGGGGGAGAATTAGATAGGGGAGAGAGAGAGAAATAGATAGAGGAGAGAGATAGGAGAGAGAGAGAAGAGAGGGATAGATAGGGGAGAAAGAAATATAGGAGAGAGAGAGAGGAGAGAGGGATAGATAGATAGATAGATAGGGGAGAAAGAGATATAGGAGAGAGATATGAGAGAGAGAGGAGAGAGAGAGATAGGAGAGATATGAGAGAGAAATAGATAGGGGAGAGAGAGAATTAGATAGGGGAGAGAGATAGGAGAGAGAGAGAGATAGGGGAGAGAGAGAGGAGAGAGAGAGAGAGATAGGAGAGAGAAATCGATAGGGGAGAGAGAGAATTAGATAGGGGAGAGCGAGAGAAATAGATAGGGGAGAGAGAGGAGAGAGAGAGAAGAGAGGGATAGATAGGGGAGAAAGAGATATAGGAGAGAGAGAGAGAGAGAGAGAGAGGAGAGAGGGATAGATAGGGGAGAAAGAGATATACGAGATAGGGAGAGAGAGAGAGAGAGAGAAGAGAGGGGGAGATAGGGGGGAGAGATAATTAGATAGGGGAGAGAGATAATTAGATAGGGGAGAGAGAGAGAGAAATAGAGAGGGGAGAGATAGGAGAGAGAGAGAGAGAGAGAGAGAAGAGAGGGATAGATAGGGGAGAAAGAGATATAGGAGAGAGAGAGAGGGATAGATAGAGGAGAAAGAGATATAGGAGAGAGAGAGAGAGAGAGAGAGAGAGAAGAGATGGGAGAGGGAGAGACAGGAGAGAGAAATAGATAGGGGAGAGAGAGAGACGGGAGAGAGAGATATAGGAGAGAGAGAGAGAAATAGGAGAGAGAGAGAAATAGGAGAGAGAGAAATATAGGGGGAGAGAGGGAGAGCTAGGGGAGAGAGAGATAAACTCATCAAAAAAGAAACGTCCCTTTTTCAGGACTGTGTCTTTCAAAGATAATTCATAAAAATCCAAATAACTTCACAGATCTTCATTGTAAAGGGTTTAAACACTGTTTCCCATGCTTGTACAATGAACCATAAACAATGAATGAACATGCACCTGTGGAACAGTCGTTAAGACACTAAAAGCTTACAGACGTTGGGCAATTAAGGTCACAGTTATGAAAACTTGGGACACTAAAGAGGTTTTTCTACTGACTCTGAAAAACACCAAAAGAAAGATGCCCAGGGTCACTGCTCATATGCGTGAACTTGCCTTAGGCATGCTGCAAGGAGGCATGAGGACTGCAGATGTGGCCAGGGCAATAAATTGCAATGTCCGTACTGTTAGACGCCGAAGACAGAGCTACAGGGAGACAGGACACACAGCTGATCGTCCTCAAAGTGGCAGACCACGTGTAACAACACCTGCACAGGATCGGTACATCCGAACATCACACCTGCGGGACAGGTACAGGATGGCAACAACAACTGCCCGAGTTACACCAGGAACGTACAATCCCTGCTCAGACTGTCCGCAATAGGCTGAGAGAGGCTGGACTGAGGGCTTGTAGGCCTGTTGTAAGGCAGTTCCTCACCAGACATCACCAGCAACAACATCGCCTATGGGCACAAACCCACCGTCGCTGGACCAGACAGGACAAAAAGTGCTCTTCACTGACGAGTTGCGGTTTTGTCTCACCAGGGGTGATGGTCAGATTTCGTTTATTGTCGAAGGAATGAGCGTTACACCGAGGCCTGTACTCTGGAGCAGGATCGATTTGGAGGTGGAGGGTCCATCATGGTCTGCGGCGGTGTGTTACAGCATCATCGGACTGAGCTTGTCATGGCAGGTATTCTCAACTCTGTGCGTTACAGGGAAGACATCCTCCTCCCTCATGTGATACCCTTCTTGCAGGCTCATCCTGACATGACCCTCCAGCATGACAATGCCACCATCCATACTGCTCGTTCTGTGCGTGATTTCCTGCAAGACAGGAATGTCAGTGTTCTGCCGTGGACAGCGAAGAGCCCAGATCTCAATCCCATTGAGCACGTCTGGGACCTGTTGGATCGGAGGGTGAGGGCTAGGGCCATTCCCCCCCAGAAATGTCCGGGAACTTGCAGGTGCCTTGGTGGAAGAGTGGGGTAACATCTCACAGCAAGAACTGGCACATCTGGTGCAGTCCATGAGGAGGAGATGCCCTGCAGTACTTAATGCAGCTGGTGGCCACACTAGATAATGTCTGTTACTTTTGTGGAACTTGTTCAGTTTATGTCTCAGTTGTTGAATCTTGTTATGTTCATACAAATATTTACACATGTTAAATTTGCTGAAAATAATCTCAGTTGACAGTGAGAGGACGTTTAATTTTGGGGGGGTTCAGATAAGGGAGAGAGAAGGATAGGGGAGAGAGAGCATGTCTGTGCTCTCTGCAAACACAAAGCAAACCACAGAGAATCTCTCTGTGTGATTTAACAGAACTAATATATCACAACTGGTTAATCCTAATCTTCTCCATCAATCTAAATACCAATAATGATGTGAAATATGTGATTTGATTTCACAGTAAAAGAACATAACCCTAAACACAACAATAATAAATGCCATTCTGCAGGTGCTTTTATCCAAAGCGAATTACAGTCACGCATGCATAGATATTTACGTACGGGTGGTCCCTGGAATTGAACCTACTACCCTGACGTTACAAGCACCATGCTCTACCAACTTGGCTACAAAGGGCCACAATGACAGCACGAGACGGTGAAATGAGAAACAAAACACTTCAGCCCGTTTTTCAATTTTACTTGGGGTAGTCGTGGAACTGGCCAAATTGTTAATTAGTTTGACTAATTGCTGAAAGTGTTGGAAGGAAATTGATTGGATACTTATCACCTGGTGAGAGAGAGAGAGAGAGAAAGAGAGAGAGAGCGATGGAGAGAGAGAGACATTCATTGCTAACCAATCCATCTCAACTCAAAGGTATGTTAACACCAAAGAAATATAATTAACTAGAACAAACCAAGCCCTTCAGACCCCAGCAATTTGCCTGGAACACTCAGGGGTACACTCAACATGTCCGCTGGTCCACCCATCACAGAACACAGAGACACAAATCCCCTTTCTAGTAATTCTATTGCTATGATAACGCTCCACTCCTCTGACCATCCCTATTATGGGGCTGTGAACTCCCAGCTTCTCTAATGGGTCTATTTCACTCATCACCCAGCACCACTCAACCTCCCCTCTCTGCCTCTGATGGAGTCAATAACCACAGAGCAGCCCAATGTTGGACTGGATTCATCAGAACGGCCCCTGGGTCCACTCTATACATGGAGGGAGAAGGATAGATGATATAGATAGAGGTTGTAATGGCAGGTTACAGGCCACACCACACTCATAGCAATAATACAGTAGCAGGCTTTTACAAAGGAGAGCTTGGATTTCAGAGGTGTGCACTGTCTATTATGCTTATACTACTGTCTATTATCCTTATACTACTGTCTATTATCCTTATACTACTGTATATTATGCTTATACTACTGTCTATTATCATTATACTACTGTCTATTATCCTTATACTACTGTCTATTATGCTTATACTACTGTCTATTATGCTTATACTACTGTCTATTATGCTTATACCACTGGCTATTATGCTTATACCACTGGCTATTATGCTTATACTACTGTCTATTATCCTTATACTACTGTCTATTATCCTTATACTACTGTCTATTATGCTTATACTACTGTCTATTATGCTTATACTACTGTCTATTATCCTTATACTACTGTCTATTATGCTTATACTACTGTCTATTATGCTTATACTACTGTCTATTATCCTTATACTACTGTCTATTATGCTTATACTACTGTCTATTATGCTTATACTACTGTCTATTATGCTTATACTACTGTCTATTATCCTTATACTACTGTCTATTATGCTTATACTGCTGCCTATTATCCTTATACTACTGTCTATTATGCTTATACTACTGTCTATTATGCTTATACTACTGTCTATTATGCTTATACTACTGTCTATTATGCTTAAACTGCTGTCTATTATCCTTATACTACTGTCTATTATGCTTATACTGCTGTCTATTATCCTTATACTACTGTCTATTATGCTTATACTACTGTCTATTATGCTTATACCACTGGCTATTATGCTTATACCACTGGCTATTATGCTTATACTACTGTCTATTATCCTTATACTACTGTCTATTATCCTTATACTACTGTCTATTATGCTTATACTACTGTCTATTATGCTTATACTACTGTCTATTATGCTTATACTACTGTCTATTATGCTTATACTACTGTCTATTATCCTTATACTACTGTCTATTATCCTTATACTACTGTCTATTATGCTTATACTACTGTCTATTATGCTTATACTACTGTCTATTATGCTTATACTATTGTCTATTATCCTTATACTACTGTCTATTATGCTTATACTACTGTCTATTATGCTTATACTACTGTCTATTATCCTTATACTACTGTCTATTATCCTTATACTACTGTCTATTATCCTTATACTACTGTCTATTATGCTTATACTACTGTCTATTATGCTTATACTACTGTCTATTATCCTTATACTACTGTCTATTATCCTTATACTACTGTCTATTATGCTTATACTACTGTCTATTATGCTTATACTACTGTATATTATCCTTATACTACTGTCTATTATGCTTATACTACTGTCTATTATGCTTATACTACTGTCTATTATGCTTATACTACTGTCTATTATCCTTATACTACTGTCTATTATGCTTATACTGCTGCCTATTATCCTTATACTACTGTCTATTATGCTTATACTACTGTCTATTATGCTTATACTACTGTCTATTATGCTTATACTACTGTCTATTATGCTTAAACTGCTGTCTATTATGCTTATACTACTGTCTATTATCCTTATACTACTGTCTATTATCCTTATACTACTGTCTATTATCCTTATACTACTGTCTATTATGCTTATACTACTGTCTATTATGCTTATACTACTGTCTATTATCCTTATACTACTGTCTATTATGCTTATACTACTGTCTATTATGCTTATACTACTGTCTATTATGCTTATACTACTGTCTATTATCCTTATACTACTGTCTATTATGCTTATACTACTGTCTATTATGCTTATACTACTGTCTATTATGCTTATACTATTGTCTATTATCCTTATACTACTGTATATTATGCTTATACTACTGTCTATTATGCTTATACTACTGTCGATTATCCTTATACTACTGTCTATTATCCTTATACTACTGTCTATTATCCTTATACTACTGTCTATTATGCTTATACTACTGTCTATTATGCTTATACTACTGTCTATTATCCTTATACTACTGTCTATTATGCTTATACCACTGGCTATTATGCTTATACCACTGGCTATTATGCTTATACTACTGTCTATTATCCTTATACTACTGTCTATTATCCTTATACTACTGTCTATTATGCTTATACTACTGTCTATTATGCTTATACTACTGTCTATTATCCTTATACTACTGTCTATTATGCTTATACTACTGTCTATTATGCTTATACTACTGTCTATTATGCTTATACTACTGTCTATTATGCTTATACTATTGTCTATTATCCTTATACTACTGTCTATTATCCTTATACTACTGTCTATTATGCTTATACTACTGTCTATTATGCTTATACTACTGTCTATTATTCTGATACTATTGTCTATTATCCTTATACTACTGTCTATTATGCTTATACTACTGTCTATTATGCTTATACTACTGTCTATTATCCTTATACTACTGTCTATTATCCTTATACTACTGTCTATTATCCTTATACTACTGTCTATTATGCTTATACTACTGTCTATTATGCTTATACTACTGTCTATTATCCTTATACTACTGTCTATTATCCTTATACTACTGTCTATTATGCTTATACTACTGTCTATTATGCTTATACTACTGTCTATTATCCTTATACTACTGTCTATTATCCTTATACTACTGTCTATTATCCTTATACTACTGTCTATTATCCTTATACTACTGTCTATTATGCTTATACTACTGTCTATTATGCTTATACTACTGTCTATTATCCTTATACTACTGTCTATTATCCTTATACTACTGTCTATTATCCTTATACTACTGTCTATTATGCTTATACTACTGTCTATTATGCTTATACTACTGTCTATTATCCTTATACTACTGTCTATTATCCTTATACTACTGTCTATTATGCTTATACTACTGTCTATTATGCTTATACTACTGTCTATTATCCTTATACTACTGTCTATTATCCTTATACTACTGTCTATTATCCTTATACTACTGTCTATTATCCTTATACTACTGTCTATTATGCTTATACTACTGTCTATTATGCTTATACTACTGTTTATTATCCTTATACTACTGTCTATTATGCTTATACTACAGCAAGGCACACACTATTGCTTACTGCTATGAAATACATCCCAGCATGCTATATTCCATCTCAAAGTATCACGGAAAATATATTCTGTAGAACAGTATGTTGTGAGGAACTGTTTGAAAGAATAAGCAACTGTAATGCTATCATTGCCTTGAGAAGACACCACAGGGAAGGCAGCCTGAACCTCCGTATGATCTACTGCTCACAGAATGGCAGAAGTGTCACATCTCTCTCCCTCATTACGCAAGCTAAAGACAGTATTTAGTGAGGACAGACCGAGAGAAAAAGAAGAGGGAACGAGAGAGAGAAGAGAGAGAGAGAGAGAGAGAGAGAGAGAGAGAGAGAGAAGCGAGAGAGAGAGAGAGAACTCCGTTGCCACAGCTGTAGAGCGTGCTGGTTGTTAACTGTGATAGCTGTTGACATTCAGCACACATCAGTCAGAGAGAGAGAGCAGCAGAGTTACTCAAAACATTTTGTTTAAGGCAATCTAACATTGGCATATTAAATCCCTTCTTGTCCCACAAGCTCTTGCTTTGTTATGGGGCCCTTGTGAAGACAGCAGCATTCTTTTTCTCTCAATCACTCCAGTGCAGTAGATCATTTAGTTCTCTAGAACAACTCCCTTTCTTCCTGATATCTTACAGGTACTGTTTTGGGTTATTGTATCTTTCCTGACTATCATGCTGCAATTCCACTTTTAGCTGCCAATGTGTAAAGTAATACAACTATAATACTGTCTATACTAACTACAGTTGAAGTCGGAAGTCGACATACACCTTAATACACATTTAAACTCAGTTTCACAATTCCTGACATTTAATCCATGTAAAAATTCCCTGTCAGCTAGGATCACCAATTTATTTTAAGAATGTGAAAAGTCACAATAATAGCAGAGAGAATGATTTATTTCAGCTTTTATTTCTTACATCACATTCCCAGTGGGTCAGAAGTTTACATACAGTCAATTAGTATTTGGTAGCATTGCCTTTAAATTGTTTAACTAGGGTCAAATTATTCAGGTAGCCTTCCACAAGCTTCCCACAATAAGTTGGGTGAATGTTGGCCCATTCCTCCTGAAAGAGCTGGTGTAACTGAGTCAGGTTTATAGGCCTCCTTGCTCACACATGCTTTTTCAGTTCTGCCCACAAATTTTCTATAGGATTGAGGTCAGGGCTTTGTGACGCCCACTCCAATACCTTGACTTTGTTGTCCTTAAGCCATTTTGCCACAACTTTGTATGCTTGTCCATTTGGAAAGCTTTAACTTCCTGGCTGATGTCTTGAGATGTTGCTTCAATATACAGTGCCTTGCGAAAGTATTCGGCCCCCTTGAACTTTGCGACCTTTTGCCACATTTCAGGCTTCAAACATAAAGATATAAAACTGTATTTTTTTGTGAAGAATCAACAACAAGTGGGACACAATCATGAAGTGGAACGACATTTATTGGATATTTAAAACTTTTTTAACAAATCAAAAACTGAAAAATTGGGCGTGCAACATTATTCAGCCCCCTTAAGTTAATACTTTGTAGTGCCACCTTTTGCTGTGATTACAGCTGTAAGTCGCTTGGGGTATGTCTCTATCAGTTTTGCACATCGAGAGACTGAAATTGTTTCCCATTCCTCCTTGCAAAACAGCTCGAGCTCAGTGAGGTTGGATGGAGAGCATTTGTGAACAGCAGTTTTCAGTTCTTTCCACAGATTCTCGATTGGATTCAGGTCTGGACTTTGACTTGGCCATTCTAACACCTGGATATGTTTATTTTTTAACCATTCCATTGTAGATTTTGCTTCATGTTTTGGATCATTGTCTTGTTGGAAGACAAATCTCCGTCCCAGTCTCAGGTCTTTTGCAGACTCCATCAGGTTTTCTTCCAGAATGGTCCTGTATTTGGCTCCATCCATCTTCCCATCAATTTTAACCATCTTCCCTGTCCCTGCTGAAGAAAAGCAGGCCCAAACCATGATGCTGCCACCACCATGTTTGACAGTGGTGATGCTGTGTTCAGGGTGATGAGCTGTGTTGCTTTTACGCCAAACATAACGTCTTGCATTGTTGCCAAAAAGTTCAATTTTGGTTTCATCTGACCAGAGCACCTTCTTCCACATGTTTGGTGTGTCTCCCAGGTGGCTTGTGGCAAACTTTAAACAACACTTTTTATGGATATCTTTAAGAAATGGCTTTCTTCTTGCCACTCTTCCATAAAGGCCAGATTTGTGCAATATACGACTGATTGCTGTCCTATGGACAGAGTCTCCCACCTCAGCTGTAGATCTCTGCAGTTCATCCAGAGTGATCATGGGCCTCTTGGCTGCATCTCTGATCAGTCTTCTCCTTGTATAAGCTGAAAGTTTAGAGGGACGGCCAGGTCTTGGTAGATTTGCAGTGGTCTGATACTCCTTCCATTTCAATATTATCGCTTGCACAGTGCTCCTTGGGATGTTTAAAGCTTGGGAAATCTTTTTGTATCCAAATCCGGCTTTAAACTTCTTCACAACAGTATCTCGGACCTGCCTGGTGTGTTCCTTGTTCTTCATGATGCTCTCTGCGCTTTTAACGGACCTCTGAGACTATCACAGTGCAGGTGCATTTATACGGAGACTTGATTACACACAGGTGGATTGTATTTATCATCATTAGTCATTTAGGTCAACATTGGATCATTCAGAGATCCTCACTGAACTTCTGGAGAGAGTTTGCTGCACTGAAAGTAAAGGGCTGAATAATTTTGCACGCCCAATTTTTCAGTTTTTGATTTGTTAAAAAAGTTTGAAATATCCAATAAATGTCGTTCCACTTCATGATTGTGTCCCACTTGTTGTTGATTCTTCACAAAAAAAAAGTTTTATATCTTTATGTTTGAAGCCTGAAATGTGGCAAAAGGTCGCAAAGTTCAAGGGGGCCGAATACTTTCGCAAGGCACTGTATCCACATAATTTTCCAGCCTCATGATGCCATCTATTTTGTGAAGTGCAACAGTCCCTTCTGCAGCAAAGCACCCCCACAATATGATGCTGCCACCCCCGTGCTTCACGGTTAGGATGGCATTCTTCGGCTTGCAAGCCTCCCACTTTTTCCTCCAAACATAACGATGGTCATTATGGCCAAACAGTTCTATTTTTCTTTCATCAGATCAGAGGACATTTCTCCAAAAAGTACGATCTTTTTCCCCATGTGCAGTTGCAAACTGTAGTCTGGCTTTTTTTATGGCGGTTTTGGAGCAATGGCTTCTTCCTTGCTGAGTGGCCTTTCAGGTTATGTCGATATAGGACTCATTTGACTGTGGATATATATATACTTTTGTACCTGTTTCCTCCAGAATCTTCACAAGGTCCTTTGCTGTTGTTCTGGGATTGATTTGCACTTTTCACAAGAAAATATGTTCATCTAGGGGCCTCCAGGGTGGCGCAGTGGTCCACCAGAGACTCTGGGTTCGAGCCCAGGCTCTATCGCAGCCGGCCGCGACCGGGAGGTCCATGGGGCGACGCACAATTGGCCTAGCGTCGTTCGGGTTAGGGAGGGTTTGGCCGGTAGGGATATCCTTGTCTCGTCGCGCACTAGCGACTCCTGTGGCGGGCCGGGCGCAGTGCGCGCTAACCAAGGTTGCCAGGTGCACGGTGTTTCCTCCGACACATTGGTGCGGCTGGCTTCCGGGTTGGATGCGCGCTGTGTTAAGAAGCATTGCGGCTTGGTTGGGTTGGGTTTCTGAACCCTCGTCTCTCCCGAGCCCGTACCGGAGTTGTAGCGATGAGACAAGACAGTAACTACTGACAATTGGATACTACAAAATTGTGGGGTAAAAAATATATGTTCATCTCTAGGAGACAGAACGCGTCTCGGAGGGCTACGACCACGGCTGCATGGTCCCATGGTGTTTATACTTGCTTTGTTTGTACAGATGAACATGGTACCTTCAGGTGTTTGGAAATTGCTCCCAAGGATTAACCAGACTTGGCTGATTTCTTTTGATTTTCCCATGATGTCAAGCAAAGAGGCACTGAGTTTGAAGGTAGGCCTTAAAATACATCCACAGGAAAACCTCCAATTGACTCAAATTATGTCAATTAGCCTATCAGAAGCTTCTAAAGCCATGACATCGTTTTCTGTAATTTTCCAAGCTGTTTAAAGGCACAGTCAACTTAGTGTATGTAAACTTCTGACCCACTGGAATTGTGATACAGTGAATTATAAGTGAAATAATCTGGCTGTAAACAATTGTTGGAAAAATGACTTGTGTCATGCACAAAGTAGATGTCCTAACCGACTTGCCAAAACTATAGTTTGTGAACAAGAAATTTGTGGAGTAGTTGAAAAACTAGTTTTAATGACTCCAACCTAAGTGTACATAAACTTCTGACTTCAACTGTATATACTGTGTACACACAGCAATAAACAAAATCCCTTTACATGGATGCTAAACTCTTTTCCATCCTCCATGACATACTGTAACTACGCAGCAGGCCACATTTCAAAAACAGATATTCAGACAACTCTTAGACAGGACAGAAATATGTTATCAATGGCTGTTTACTCAATGTATCACGGGGACTCAGGGAGATTGTTGCCTTTCCCTGTGCAAAGCCGTCAGGGGGAGAATTATGTGGGCATGAATGATTCAATAGAGATTCAATAGTGATGACCCTATGGGACGGGGCCGGACGTCAGTACTGAGACCCGTGTTTGGCCCCAGTAGAACACACACACACTGTAAGAGCCAGGAGGATGACTGACTGGCTGGGGAAGATATTAAGCCCCAGCCTTTCTCAAGGATCAGCCTGAGCTCTCAATCCACCGTCTTTCTCTCTCTCTTTCTCCCTCGCTTTCTCCCTCTCTGTCTCCCTCTCGGTCTCCCTCTCGGTCTCCCTCTCTTTCTCCCTCTCGGTCTCCCTCTCTGTCTCCCTCTCTGTCTCCCTCTCTGTCTCCCTCTCTGTCTCTGTCTCCATCTCTGTCTCCCTCTCTTTCTCTCTCGCTTTCTCCCTCTCTATCTCCCTCTCTTTCTCCCTCTCTGTCTCTGTCTCCATCTCTGTCTCCCTCTCTTTCTCTCTCATTTTCTCCCTCTCTGTCTCCCTCTCTGTCTCCCTCTCTTTCTCCCTCTCTGTCTCCCTCTCTTTCTCCCTCTCTGTCTCACTCTCTTTCTCCCTCTCTGTCTCCATCTCTGTCTCCCTCTCTATCTCCCTCTCTTTCTCCCTCTCGGTCTCCCTCTCTTTCTCCCTCTCTGTCTCCCTCTCTTTCTCCCTCTCTTTCTCCATCTCTTTCTCCCTCTCGGTCTCCCTCTCGGTCTCCCTCTCTGTCTCCCTCTCTGTCTCCCTCTCTTTCTCCCTCTCTTTCTCCCTCTCTGTCTCCCTCTCTCTCTCCCTCTCTGTCTCCCTCTCTTTCTCCCTCTCTGTCTCCCTCTCTTTCTTTCTCGCTTTCTCCCTCTCTGTCTCACTCTCTGTCTCCCTCTCTGTCTCCCTCTCTTTCTCCCTCTCTGTCTCCCTCTCGGTCTCCCTCTCTGTCTCCCTCTCTGTCTCCCTCTCTTTCTCCCTCTCTTTCTCCCTCTCTGTCTCCCTCTCTTTCTCCCTCTCTGTCTCCCTCTCGGTCTCCCTCTCTTTCTCCCTCTCTGTCTCCCTCTCTTTCTCCCTCTCTGTCTTCCTCTCTTTCTCCCTCTCTGTCTCCATCTCTGTCTCCCTCTCTATCTCCCTCTCTTTCTCCCTCTCGGTCTCCCTCTCTTTCTCCCTCTCTGTCTCCCTCTCTTTCTCCCTCTCTTTCTCCATCTCTTTCTCCCTCTCGGTCTCCCTCTCTGTCTCCCTCTCTGTCTCCCTCTCTTTCTCCCTCTCTTTCTCCCTCTCTGTCTCCCTCTCTCTCTCCCTCTCTGTCTCCCTCTCTTTCTCCCTCTCTGTCTCCCTCTCGGTCTCCCTCTCTGTCTCCCTCTCTGTCTCCCTCTCTTTCTCCCTCTCTGTCTCCCTCTCTTTCTCCCTCTCTGTCTCCCTCTCTTTCTCCCTCTCTGTCTCCCTCTCGGTCTCCCTCTCTTTCTCCCTCTCTGTCTGCCTCTCTGTCTCCCTCTCTTTCTCCCTCTCTGTCTCCCTCTCTTTCTCCCTCTCTGTATCCCTCTCTTTCTCCCTCTCTGTGTCCCTCTCTCTCTCCCTCTCCCTCTCTTTCTCCCTCTCTTTCTCCCTCTCTGTGTCCCTCTCTCTCTCCCTCTCTTTCTCCCTCTCTGTCTCCCTCTCTTTCTCCCTCTCTGTCTCCCTCTCTGTCTCCCTCTCTGTCTCCCTCTCTTTCTCCCTCTCTGTCTCCCTCTCTGTCTCCCTCTCTGTCTCCCTCTCTTTCTCCCTCTCTTTCTCTCTCTCTGTCTCCCTCTCGGTCTCCCTCTCGGTCTCCCTCGCTTTCTCCCTCGCATTCTTCCTCTGTTGTCTTTTCCCGGTGACGTTACAGACATTGCTGATCAGCGAGCACAGAGAAACGTGACTGCAGGGACAGTCGCACACATGCACGCGCAGATACAGACACACACACACACACACACAAATGTGATAGCTCGCATGCACATGGATGCATGCATACAGACACACACACACCATCTTCAATCCTCTGTATCTATACTGGTCCTCTATATCTATTACCACCTGCATCTTCACACACAACCAGCCCTCCTTCAATCAACACTGTGTGCAACAAGCATTCAACACAAGGTGATTCAGAAATCTGAAGGTTCAGATTCATATCAGCATTTCCTTTTACCTCGCTCCCTCTTCCACACTGATTCTCCCTATCCATCTCTCGTTCTTCCTCCACCCTACCTTCCCTTTAACCATTTCCTTTTACCTCGCTCCCTCTTCCACACTGATTCTCCCTATCCATCTCTCGTTCTTTCTCCACCCCCACCTTCCCTTTAACCATTTCCTTTTACCTTGCTCCCTCTTCCACACTGATTCTCCCTATCCATCTCTCGTTCTTTCTCCACCCCCACCTTCCCTTTAACCATTTCCTTTTACCTCGCTCCCTCTTCCACACTGATTCTCCCTATCCATCTCTCGTTCTTCCTCCACCCCCACCTTCCCTTTAACCATTTCCTTTTACCTCGCTCCCTCTTCCACACTGATTCTCCCTATCCATCTCTCGTTCTTCCTCCACCCTACCTTCCCTTTAACCATTTCCTTTTACCTCGCTCCCTCTTCCACACTGATTCTCCCTATCCATCTCTCGTTCTTTCTCCACCCCCACCTTCCCTTTAACCATTTCCTTTTACCTCGCTCCCTCTTCCACACTGATTCTCCCTATCCATCTCTCGTTCTTTCTCCACCCCCACCTTCCCTTTAACCATTTCCTTTTACCTCGCTCCCTCTTCCACACTGATTCTCCCTATCCATCTCTCGTTCTTCCTCCACCCTACCTTCCCTTTAACCATTTCCTTTTACCTCGCTCCCTCTTCCACACTGATTCTCCCTATCCATCTCTCGTTCTTTCTCCACCCCCACCTTCCCTTTAACCATTTCCTTGCTCTAAGTATAAATACTTTTCTGACATCCTTCTCCCTCTCTCTCTCACTACTTCCCCCCTATCTTCTTTCATCCCTCTCTCCCTCATTCCTTCTCTCTCTACTAGTGCGAGGTCAGGTTTCAGGGTCAGGGAGTCTTAGTGATAGAGATGAGAGGCTCTATGCTGCCCTACTCAAAGCCCTCTGTCTCTCCTTCTCCATACCCCCATACCCCCCCCCCCCCCCCCCCCGTCCTCAAGTAATCAAGAGGACAGTGGCTTTTCAGGATCATCTGAACAATGACCCAAAGGAAGGGAAGGATGTTAAGGAGGGAGAGAGGAAAGGAAGGAGAGATGTTCACACAGCCCGGTCCTCGTTTCATCCAGTCTATTGAAAAGAGAATAGAAAAGCTGCGTAGAGCGGTAGATGATAGGAGAGAGCAGAAATACCAGCTGCTGCTGCTGCCTTACTGGAGTTAACTGGTGAGAGCCCTGTAGAGAGCACAGGATCACCCCAAAAATAGAATGCTGTAGCCTGGATTCACACACCTTGGACCAGAACAGGAACATGGACTTTGTCTGCAGCTCAATGAAGGGAGACCACTTCCTCGGGCACTCAATATCAATAAATACAAGTTATTCTGTTATATTCTCTAAATATGAAACCTGCCATAAAACATGACCAAGTGCACAGAGGATGTTCAGATTGTTGCTTCGACAGCACAGTTGATGGTATATGGATGGACTCTACCAAAAGGAAACGTATTATCGGTACACTGTAGTTCGCAGGCACTGTAAGACCCCTGACTGTGTTAGAGAGAGTACTAGTGATTTCCCATTCGGAAAGCGATACCTTTATGTGGGAGCAGCCTTGGAACCGCAAACAGATCAAATTGGATCACTGCTGCTTTAACTGCCCCCAGCATTGTTCTCCTAGCCTTGTGACGATCATGTGTCAATATCGGGTTATATCATTTCTGAGGGATGACCATTTTATTTTCGTGCCGCAACTAAAAGAAATAGATATAATTTTTTCGGAATGAGTTTCTCTGTTGTCGGGCTGGATACATATGTTTAACATCGGCAATAAGATGAGAGACATGAGTAGGGGATATTTGAACCATACGATGCAGTGTTTATCATGTAGTTCAGAACGCCTTGGGAACCCTGAGGCTAACAGAAGAAAACAGGCTGAAATGAGGAGCGACTACCTAGTACTTGTCCAATAAGAAACGCTTGTTTTCGTTTTCCGTTGCAAAGGTGTCCACCAATGAATACAAAGGGAGTGTGTTAAGATGAGCCTCTGTTGGCAGCCATGGACAAAGTGGAGTTTTTATTCAAATGTGCTGTGTGTCAAGGAGCATTGGCAACTACCTCTCTCTCTCTCTCTCACTGCTTTTCTCCATCTGTCTCTCTCTATATGTCGCTCACAGTTTCTCTGTCTCTTTCTTGTGGTTTCTCTCCCTGCTCGTTATGAAGAATAACCCCCCAGAAATCAGCCTGTAGCCTATGTCTGAGCGATGCACAATAGAGTTTGTGCCAAATGAGTTCACATTTCAGCATGAGTGATGTTTTGACCTTTGACCTGAGCTGTGGGCAGAGGTTCAGAGAAAGCCCAAAGCCTCCTGCTCCCCCTGCCAGGCCTGGCATCGTGCCATAGGCTTACAGCAGCTCTCACTTCTTTAAGGCAGGCAGCCCTTACCTCTGCAACATCTATAGAGACTAGCTCCAGAACTTATAACCTTTTATCTGTAACTTAAACAATAGATGACAAGCTCTCTATTGTACTGCTACAGTAAACACTGAACCCTGTACCCTCTCTCTCTCCTTCTCCTCCATCTCCACAATGAACTATGTACCCTCTCTTTGCACACTCAATCCATTTCCCTTTCTCTCTCTCTCTCTCTCTCTCTCTCTTTCCTTCTCTCTTCCTCTCTCCCTGAAGCACTCTGCCAACAGACAGACAATGTGGAAGCAGCATAACACAGCAGGGGCTGCCCAGGCTGAAACATGTCATTTAAGAAGTGCCGGTCTCTCCCCTTTTTCCGTCTTAACATCTTCTGCATGAGTCATTATAGGCCTTGCTTCAACTCATTCTGTTATTTAGGGAGATAAGAATCACAAATTAATGAGAGGACCCCCTATGGACATGGACACAGCGGTAGAGAGAGAGAGAGGAACATTCATTAGCTGGTCAAAACAGCTGCAATGCTAACCCATCCATGTCAACCCAAAGCTATGTTAACACCAAAGAAATATAATGAACTAGAATGAACCAAGCACGTCAGCGGGAGAGAGAGAGAGACACATTTGCATGTTTGACTGCTCTAGCCTGAGTGGTACAGTCAGAAGACACCACACGGGGATGGCTCTTCTCAGAAAGAGAGTGAGGTGAGATGATTCAGTCACCGCCAGCTAACTTTCACAGAACACAGCGTGTCTCTGCTGGAGGCTAGGCTGTCGTAGCCCGCCTGAACACAGCGTGTCTCTGCTGGAGGCTAGGCTGTCGTAGCCCGCCTGAACACAGCGTGTCTCTGCTGGAGGCTAGGCTGTCGTAGCCCGCCTGAACACAGCGTGTTTCTGCTGGAGGCTAGGCTGTCGTAGCCCGCCTGAACACAGCGTGTCTCTGCTGGAGGCTAGGCTGTCGTAGCCCGCCTGAACACAGCATGTCTCTGCTGGAGGCTAGGTTGTCGTAGCCCGCCTGAACACAGCGTGTCTCTGCTGGAGGCTAGGCTGTCGTAGCCCGCCTGAACACAGCATGTCTCTGCTGGAGGCTAGGCTGTCGTAGCCCGCCTGAACACAGCGTGTCTCTGCTGGAGGCTAGGCTGTCGTAACCCGCCTGAACACAGCGTGTCTCTGCTGGAGGCTAGGCTGTCGTAGCCCGCCTGAACACAGCATGTCTCTGCTGGAGGCTAGGCTGTCGTAGCCCGCCTGAACACAGCATGTCTCTGCTGGAGGCTAGGTTGTCGTAGCCCGCCTGAACACAGCGTGTCTCTTCTGGAGGCTAGGTTGTCGTAGCCCGCCTGAACACAGTGTGTCTCTGCTGGAGGCTGTCGTAGCCCGCCTGAACACAGCGTGTCTCTGCTGGAGGCTAGGCTGTCGTAGTCCGCCTGAACACAGCATGTCTCTGCTGGAGGCTAGGCTGTCGTAGCCCGCCTGAACACAGCGTGTCTCTGCTGGAGGCTAGGCTGTCGTAGCCCGCCTGAACACAGCGTGTCTCTGCTGGAGGCTAGGTTGTCGTAGCCCGCCTGAACACAGTGTGTCTCTGCTGGAGGCTGTCGTAACCCTCCTGAACACAGCGTGTCTCTGCTGGAGGCTGTCGTAACCCTCCTGAACACAGCGTGTCTCTGCTGGAGGCTAGGTTGTCATAGCCCGCCTGAACACAGTGTGTCTCTGCTGGAGGCTAGGCTGTCGTAGCCCGCCTGAACACAGTGTGTCTCTGCTGGAGGCTGTCGTAACCCTCCTGAACACAGAGTGTCTCTGCTGGAGGCTGTCGTAACCCTCCTGAACACAGCGTGTCTCTGCTGGAGGCTAGGTTGTCATAGCCCGCCTGAACACAGTGTGTCTCTGCTGGAGGCTAGGCTGTCGTAACCCTCCTGAACACAGCGTGTCTCTGCTGGAGGCTAGGCTGTCGTAGCCCGCCTGCTGCCAACTCCTACTGCCACACACTAAACATGCGTGAGATTAATCATGGCTAAAAACGTCATCCACAGAACGTGCTTGTGAATGAGAATAACAATTACAATCAATTACTGAACAAGAATTACAATCGATGGAACATCAAAGTTTTGGCAATGACTTCAGATTAGACCAGGATAGGCTGCAGATTACTTGAAGGAATGAAATAGTGTGGCTATTTTCAATGTGTGTGGCTTTGCAATACCATGGATCTGAGATGACTGACTGACATTGAACAAGCTTTCAGGAGTGAACAAGCCTGTATGAGTAGGTTAACAAAACCACAGTCAGTCTCTTTCACAGTGCTGAAAGAAAGGCAGTGGGTTGAGGTAGCTGTGACGAGCTCTGAAGCCCTGCAGGAGCAGAGAGAAAGAGCGACCCAGTCAGCAGCCAGACGTCTGATAAAATGGACACCCAGCTGGCCTACACTCTTAGAAAAAAAGAACAAAAAAGAACCTTCTTTGGGTTCTTTGCCTGTCCCCATAGGATAACCTTTTGAAGAACCCTTTTTGGTTGCAGGTGGAACCTTTTTGGTTCCAGACACCCTATTCCCTTTCTACAGAGGGTTCTACACGGAACCCAAAAGGGTTTGACCTGGAACCAAACAGGGTTTTCCTATGGGGACAGCAGAATAACCCTTTTTTCTAAGCGGGTATAAACACGTTTATGTACACAGGTATTGCTGTGTGTATCCAATCAAGTTCCCAGCGTCAAAGAATCGAAAAGTTGCTCAGACTGTTGAAATCACCAATGGCCCTCACCAGGAAGCTAGGCATACAGCTAGCACTCTACAGGGAATGTCCTACGTAACATTAGTCTTTGTTTTTTTTGTAGAGTTTTCTGAAAACCTACTACTGACATATCCCATTCAGACTCCTTAGAAAGGTTTAGGACTGAGTCATATTTTGAGGTAGGTGGGTTAAGTCTAGAGTCCAGGGTCTGAGGACTTTCAAAATGCTGCAATGCAGAGTAGTGTTGACAACTCTGCTAACGTTAGTATTCAGCTGACGAGCTAAAGGATAGCGGTCATCAGCTATCCTTTAGCTCGAAAAGCTATCGGCAGTTTTGTACAACGCGACTCAGACCAGAGCATACCGGACTTATTTTCTCTCCCTATCCCCGGATTTCTACCGCAAGCTTTGGACATTTACACCTGGATATTGGAGCTAGCTAGCTGCTATCCGAGTGACTATTGGCTTACGTCGGTCCCGGAGCAAATATCAATTATTCCGGAGCTAGCCAGCGGAAGAGTTCCATCAGCCACTCCTGGGCTACAATCACCTATCCGGACCTGTTTAACTGCCGACGCGGAGCCCACCGGGCCTTCACAACTGGAATACCGACGTTATCTGCCCGAGGGAGTCATCCAACTGGCCCCTCCGTCACGATGTTACCTGAACGCCCATCTGCGGTCCGCTAATCGTTAGCTGTCTTATCGGGTGCTATCTGAATAAGTCTATTCAGACAATTTTTCTTGGGTCTATATCTATTTTGCCAATTCGATTGGTCCCCTCTACCACACGGAACCCCACTAATCTACCGACGGAAACGCACGAGGTGGATAAAAACAGACATCCTCTGCCAGCTTGCTACCGATGGCCCGGCTAGCTGTCTGAATCGCCATGACCCCAACCAACCTCACTACTCACTGGACCCTTATAATCACTCGACTAAGCATGCCTCTCCTTAATGTCAATATGCCTTGTCCATTGCTGTTCTGGTTAGTGTTTATTGGCTTATTTCACTGTAGAGCCTCTAGCCCTCCTCATTATACCTTATCCAACCTTTCTGTTCCACCACCCACACATGCAATGACATCACCTGGTTTCAATGCCTAGGTTTACCTCCACTGTATTCACATCCTACCATACCTTTGTTTGTACATTATACCCTAAAGCTATTTTATCGCCCCCAGAAACCTCCTTTTACTCTCTGTTCCAGACGTCCTAGATTACCAATTCTCATAGCTTCTAGCCGTACCCTTATCCTACTCCTCCTCTTTTCCTCTGGTGATGTAGAGGTGAATCCAGGCCCTGTAGTGCCTAGCTCCACTCCTATTCCCCAGGCTCTCTTTTGATGACTTCTGTAACCGTAACAGCTTTGGTTTCATGCATGTTAACATTAGAAGCCTTCTCCCTAAGTTTGTTTTATTCACTGCTTTAGCACACTCTGCCAACCTGGATGTCCTAGCCGTGCCTGAGTCCTGGCTTAGGAAGACCACCAAGAACTCTGAAATCTCCATCCCTAACTACAACATTTTCATACAAGATAGAACGACCAAAGGGGGCGGTGTTGCAATATACAGCAGAGATAGCCTGCAGAGTTCTGTCCTACTATCCAGGTCTGTACCCAAACAATTTGAACTTCTACTTGTAAAATTCCACCTCTCGAAAAACAAGTCTCTCACCGTTGCAGCCTGCTATAGACCACCCTCTGCCCACAGCTGTGCTCTGGACACCATACGTGAACTGATTTCCCCCCATCTATCTTCAGAGCTCGTGCTGCTAGGTGACCTAAACTGGGACATGCTTAATTAACACCTCAGCCATCCTACAATTTAAGCTTGATGCCCTCAATCTCACACAAATTATCAATGAACCTACCAGGTACCACCCCGAAGCCGTAAACACGGGCAAACTCATACATATCATCCTAACCAACATGCCCTCTAAATACACCTCGGCTGTTTTCAACCAAGATCTCAGCGATCACTGCCTCATTGCCTGCATCCGTAATGGGTCAGCGGTCAAACGACCTCCACTCATCACTGTCAAACGCTCCTTGAAACACTTCAGCGAGCAGGCCCTTCTAATCGACCTGGCCCGGGAATCCTGGAAGGATATTGACCTCATTCCGTCAGTAGAGGATGCCTGGTTATTGTTATTGTTTTTTAAATGCCTTCCTCATCATCTTAAATAAGCATACCCCATTCAAGAAATGATGAACCAGGGACAGATATAGCCCTTGGTTCTCTCCAGACCTGACTGCCCTTAACCAACACAAAAAACATCCTATGGCGTTCTGCATTAGCATTGAACAGCCCACGTGATATGCAACTTTTCAGGAAAGTTAGAAACCTATATACACAGGCAGTTAGAAAACTAAACCATGCTTTCCACCTGGCTACCCCTACCCCGGTCAACAGCACTGCACCCCACACAGCAACTCGCCCAAGCCTTCCCATTTGTCCTTCACCCAAATCCAGTCAGATGATGTTCTGAAAGAGCTGCAAAATCTGGACCCCTACAAATCAGCCGGGCTAGACAATCTGGACAATTTCTTTCTAAAACTATGCCAAAATTGTTGCAACCCCTATTACTAGCCTGTTCAACTTCTCTTTCGTGTTGTTGATTGGAAAGCAGCTGCGGTCATCCCCCTCTTCAAAGGGGACACTCTAGACCCAAACTGCTACAGACCTATATCTATCCTACCCTGCCTTTCTAAGGTCTTTGAAAGCCAAGTCAACAAACAGATTTCCAGGTCATCTACAAGACCCTGCTAGGTAAAGTCCCCCTTATCTCAGCTCGCTGGTCACCATAGCAGCACCCACCTGTAGCACGCGCTCCAGCAGGTTTATCTCTCTGGTCACCCCCAAAACCAATTACTCCTTTGGCCGCCTCTCCTTCCAGTTCTCTGCTGCCAATGACTGGAACGAACTACAAAAATCTCTGAAACTGGAAACACTTATCCCTCACTAGCTTTAAGCACCAGCTGACAGAGCAGCTCACAGATTACTGCACCTGTACATAGCCCATCTATAATTTAGCCCAAACAACTACCTCTTCCCCTACTGTATTTATTTATTTATTTTGCTCCTTTGCACCCCATTATTTCTATGTCTACTTTGAACATTCTTCCACTGCAAATCTACCATTCCAGTGTTTTACTTGCTATATTGTTTTTACTTCGCCACCATGGCCTTTTTTTGCCTTTACCTCCCTTATCTCACCTCAATTGCTCACATTGTATATATACTTATTTTTCTATTGTGTTATTGACTGTATGTTTGTTTTACTCCATGTGTAACTCTGTGTTGTTGTATGTGTCAAACTGCTTTGCTTTATCTTGGCCAGGTCACAATTGTAAATGAGAACTTGTTCTCAACTTGCTTACCTGGTTAAATAAAGGTGAAATATATATATATATATATATATATATATATATATATATATATATATATTAAACAGTTATCAGTGGTTGCCTATCATTTAAACTACCACTAGGACAAATTATATCCAGTCTGATCAACAGACAATACTCTTCATCTCATCTCCTTCATTATATAACAGTAAATACCAGACCTTGTTGCGGTGCATTGTAACATCATCTAATGTTACATGCTGCCTTGAAGGCTGCTTAGTAGGCTTCTATTCACAACATCCAAACCATTGCTCTATTTCAGAGGCAAGTCAGAGTATGAATGGATAAATGTCCACTGCAGAAAAAAGGCAATGAGTTAATAAACAAATATAATGTATATCACATCAGATTGACCCCAACACCAAGAAGATACAAAAAAAAGTGAGCAATGTTATATATGCACTGATGCATTTTGATCAGGAAGTAAATCACAGGAAGCAGAACGGGCAGAGTCAGTTAGTTTACACTGCGAGCTCTCTCTGGAGACACTTCTTCCCTTGTGAGTTGAAGGATTAAGCATTACAGAGCAGAGAGCAGCGTATCGGCACAGTGCCGGACGAGGGAAGATGAGATGAAAGAGTGTCTGACTCCAGATGCTCCAGTCACAGAGATCTCCGCCTCCGTGTGCGTTTGATCCTGTCTTCCGGTCTGCTGCCTGCTCCACTCTGTTCTCCACTGTTCAGGCCTTGGTCCGGGTATTAAGAAGCGAGATGGGGGAGTAGAGGATCTAACAAGGTCATGGCTGCATCTGAAATTGCACCCTATTCTCTATATAGTGCACTCCTTTGACCACAGTCCTATGGACCCTAGGACATAGGGTGCCATTTTCGACGCACACATGGCCTTATAAGAGCCTCCACTCCCCGTCTAACTGTTTATGTGTTCCATATTAGAGCTGCAGAGTTGATCATGGCTGTGACAGCAGCAGGGGTGGTTATTTAATGGGGCACTTTGTTAAGGCCGGAAGACACAGACGCTGGAGCTTCTTGCGAGACTCATAGACAGAAGAGATGCAGAGTGAAATGAAACAAACAATAAGCAACCTCTGAATCTCCTTGTTTCTATGTATGTGTGTATGTGTGTGTGTATGAATGTGTATGTGTGTATATGTGTGTATGTATGTGTATGTGTGTATGTATGTGTGTGTATGTGTGTATATGTGTGTATGTACGTGTATGTGTGTATGTATATGTGTATGTGTGTATGTACGTGTATGTGTGTATGTATGTGTATGTGTGTATGTACGTGTATGTGTGTGTGTATGTATGTGTATGTGTGTATGTATGTGTATGTGTGTATGTATGTGTGTATGTATGTGTATGTGTGTATGTATGTGTGTATGCGTCTGAGTATGTGAGCAGAGTGGAGCTGGACTGAGGAGTGTGCCTAATTGACTGGAGCGCAGATCGAGATTCCAAAAGGCTGGAGCGCCGGCCTTCCCTCTTGCTTCAATTTCACTCCAATAGCGCTCACTTCACGAGATCAGGGCATGCCCGTCCCAGCATGCATTTGTAGTCTACTTGTGTTCTGCTATCTATAGCCCCTTGCTTTAGCTAAATCGACTGATCAACTGATCAAACTGATCAAACACACAGGTGCTAAATCAAGGTGACTTACAAAGATGAGGACCAATAGCAAGAGAGGGAGTGCAGTGATGTAATATCCACAACTAAATAATCATTGTGGAACCTGAAAAGGCACATATCCCGAAAGCATGATGGCGTACTTACTATGTGCACATGCTAAAAGAAAGGAACGAGGTGGGTAGCTATTTGTGTCATTATAGCAACGTAATTATAAACAAAAAAATCTGTTCTATTATCTATACAATAGGCCATAGTTGTTTTTGGTCCAATAGGTCTGGCATATTCTTTCAAGGAGGTTTCCATTTTGATTGGGTTATTTTGCCTAAAAACCTTCAGGCCTACCTATAAAGAACAAAATGCATCCCTGCCCAGCCAGCAAGAGTGGCATAAAAGGTGTTTATCATCCCCAGTGGCTCTGCAGGTGTGGAGAGGATATTCTCCGCTGCTGACCTGCTCTCCAGGAACCATCGCATGAGCCTGAATCCACAGACTGGCCAAACTCATGTTTTTAAAATAAGGCATTTTTTTGTTTAATTTGTATTTAATTCTATGTAAGCCACAGCCTATATGCGCAATGTATAGACTATAATGATTTAATACAATGTTGTTTAAAAGATGAGTGCTTTATGTCCCTACCAGCCTATTGTGTCACACTCGCAAATGCTTCACAATCTATTTCTTTGTAAGCTTTAGCCTTGAAATAATTGAAATAATATAGCCTAAATCATTCGTTTTAGTCTCCCCGTCTGGCTCCTGACCTATTTAGAGTTTATATGATGTTTAATATGACATGTGGCCTATTTGAAATGATAAACACTTCTTACATTCACTTTTTCATGTTTATTCAAATACTTTTCATTCAAATCATATGGTTTGGTGTCAATACTTCAAAACCAAATGGTAAGTCCAGGTAGTGTCAAAAACAGATGGGTGTTGGTTCAATTAATGAATGGAGCGAATATGGAGCGTGTTTTTGCGTGTTTTTATTGCGCAGAGCGGTTGGAAAGGACATGGAGCGCCAGAGCCGAGCTTGCAGGATTTCCGATTGCTCAACTCCGTGCTCACATACTCTGGTGTGCGCCCCATTTGTCCTGCAACCCCCGGCTTCATCTACCAGACAAAGATAGGTTTTCATCCAAAATGAATGCAGCAAAATATTGGCTGTTGTCTGGGTTTTTATCTCACAATAGAGTGGCAGCGCACGTCAAACCGCAGGCTGTTGTGACCCGGGAGAAACAGATTGAAAATCCTCAATCTGAAAAATGCCACCCCTCCCTCTTTGCCCCCCACCCCCCTATCCAATCCAATCTCTCTGATTTATTTTTGTTCCAGCCAGGTCCGATCACTGTCTGTCTTTCACACTCATCACCACAGCTGGTCTGCAGCAGAGATGGACTTACAATTGAGGTGGAGTTTATATGGGACTGGGTCTCTCAGTCATCAACCCCTGCAAAATGACTGTACGCAACTCTGTAAACATGCTGAATCCCATGTTTATAGAGTTGCAGTCAATTCCATTTAAATTGTTAAATCAGGAAGTAGTGCTGAGCGATTAGTGCTTTTTTTTAGGTTGGTTTAGTTTCGGTTCGATTCTGAAAAAATTATCACAGTTATCAATTTCGGTTTAGATTTATTTGCTTTTTACATTAAATGACCTCTGCATTATGTGGGTTGAATGCTGTAACAACACGGAATAAAACAATTGATCAAAGTCCCACGATGGTAGTGACTGCCCATTACTGTTTATCACTTATGAATCATAATTGATTCATTTTACTTTAATAAAATAGTTCAGTTGTTCATTCCAAGTCATCATCTCATCTCCACAGAGCTACTGCCTATGCTGTCTGACAAAATCACTATTTTAGTAGTTCTTCAATGTAAATAAGGCATAGCTTTATGACTGCTGAATACAAACTATCAATCAACTGCTCTATCCCTCTCCATCTTGTATTGTTCTGCCTCTTCTTTCCCTCTGTCTGCCCCACACTAACCTAGCAGGCGTAAAAGGAACACACAGACTGGACAAGTAGGCACGCAATGGATTATGGTCATTGTACTTTAATACTACGTTTTCTGCGCTAAACAAAAATATAAACGCAACATGTAAAATGTTGGTCCCATGTTTCATGAGCTGAAATAAAAGATCCCATGAATTTTCCATATCCACAAAAAGCTTATTTCTCAAAAAATATATGCACAAATTGGTTTACTGTACATCCCTGCTAGTGAGCATTTCTCCTTGCCAAGAAAATCCATCCACCTGACAGGCATATCAACAAGCTGATTAAATAGCATTATCATTATACAGGTGCACCTTGTGCTGGGGACAATAAAAGGCCACTCCAAAATGTGCAGTTTTTTCACACAACACAATGTCACAAATGTCTCAAGTTTTGAAGAAGCGTGCAATTGGCATGCTGACTGCAGGAATGTCCAACAGAGCTGTTGCCAGAGAATGTTGCAGTACGTCCAACCGGCCTTACAACCACAAACCCAGCCCAGGACCTCCACATCCGGCGTCTTCACCTGCGGGATTGTCTGAGATCAGCCACCTGGACTGCTGATGAAACTGTGGATTTGCACAACCGAAGAAACCGTCTCAGGGAAACTCATCTGTGTGCTTGTCGTCCTCACCAGGGTCTTGACCTGACTGTAGTTCGGCTTCATAACCAACTTCAGTGGGCAAATGCTCACCTTCGATGACCCCTGGCACGTTGGAGAAGTGTGGTCTTCACGGATGAATCTCAGTTTCAACTGTACCGTGCATGGCATCGTGTGGGTAAGCGGTTTGCTGATGTCAACATTGTGAACAGAGTGTCCCTATAACGACACAAGGTGAGACCCAGATGCAGACACAGGAGGCAGATGGTTCGAGTCTCTGATATTAATTGAACAATGAGGGGCCCGGCGAGAGGCAGGTCGAGGACAGGCAAGAGATCCTAACCAGGTCAGAGTCCAAACGGTACAGGGGGGCAGGCAGGCTCGAGGTCAGGGGCAGGCAGAATGGTCAGGCAGGCTCGAGGTCAGGGGCAGGCAGAATGGTCAGGCAGGCGGGCTCAGTGTCATGGTAGGCAAAAGGTCAGAATCGGGAGGACTCGAAAAGAGAGACTAGGAAAAACAGGAGCTTGGAAAACCGCTGGTTGACTTGGCAAGACAAGACGAACTGGCGACAGACAAACAGAGAACACCGGTATAAATACACTGAGGGTAATAGGGAAGATCGGTGACACCTGGAGGGGGGGTGGAGACAATCACAAGGACAGGTGAAACAGATCAGGGTGTGACAGTCCCATGGTGGCGGTGGGGTTATGGTATGGGCAGGCATAAGCCATGGACAACGAACACAATTGTATTTTATCGATGGCAATTTGAATGTATCGAGACACCGTGACGAGATCCTGAGGCCCATTGTTGTGCCTTTCATCCGCCGCCATTACCTCATGTTTCAGCATGATACAGTGGTTCTTCCTGTAAAAGTTGCGTCATACTGCAGCACATAATTCTATGGCACCTTATTTAATTGTCAGCCATTGTTGCCACTAATGCTAGTTAGTGCTAGTTTGACCACTAGAGAGCATCTTTGAAAAGCATTCTTCAATATTGGCTGTACTAGAGAATTTGAAACCTTTTTTTGTAAGAACATAATATATGGGATTGATTTCCCGAAATGTAGCTTAATTCATTCGATGAATATGAAACCCTCAGGGTTTTTCCAATGCTTCATTGGTCTGTTTTGGTTGATGGCCCTCTAATCTGCAAACGTATTCTACGGTTATATATGTGTCGACTAAAGCGATTTAATTCATGAATGCATTTGAACGTTTTTTTATATTGTGAAGAGCAAAATTATTCTCAAGAGAATTAATATTACAGTTACACCAACTGGTAGACTAATCACACATTTGTACAAAATGGTAAGAGAACTGGTGAAGAATGTTCCCCCTCTACACACACATTTCTTTACTAGAATCTCTACATTAAAATACTGTCAGATCCATAAAATGTCCTTGTACAGTAGTAGATCTAATTAACAGCACATTACTCAACACTAGTGAGACTCATGTCGCCTACGGTAGGTCTACAGTATATGTAAAAAATATTATTTTCAATGACGTGACTCTCCGACCAATAATTCAATTTAGAGGATTGGCGGATTCTAAATTAATATCTAAGGGGCATTTTTAGTTAGGGCAAAACTGGTCTGTGGGAATATCTAAGGGGCTTTTAAATAAATATAATTCAGGGTTAATAATAATAAATCATCATTTTGCTTAAACAATTATGATATATTGGAGATTATTTCATTATCAAATAAATGAAAGTTATTGGCTGTACTACAGAATTTAAAACCTTTTTTTTGTAAGAACATAGTATATGGGATTGATATTAAGACATTTTGCTTAATTCATTTGATTAATATTATGGTGTTTCTATTCCAAGAAAAACGAAAAAACGAAACCCTCTGGGAAACTATGGAGCTGTACAATGTGACCTTTATTAAACTAGACATGTCAGTTAAGAACAAATTCTTATTTACAATGAAACCTGGACTACGTTGGGCCAATTGTGCGCCGCCCAATGGGCCTCCCAATCATGTCCGGCTGTGATACAGCCAACCTAACTAAGAAATACATTTGACGATACAATTCTCCCCTTATACCCTCCTTCTTGGCAAGAGTCTATTGTCCTGTTAATAGCCCATAATGACACTGTACAATGTGACCATTCAGGAGTAGGCTACAGTACTACAGTAAGAGGAAAATAACCCTAAAATGTCAACATCCTAATTGTAGTCTAGCCAATACCCAAAAGGAGATTCAGTGAATATGACATTACTTATCAAGACCAGTCCGCATGCTTGTCTCAGAGCAGCGCTGTCTTGACCTCTGAATACCGTCTTTCCCCCTTCCACTTCCTTCCTCTTCCATTCATTTTGAAAGTTATTTTCCAGTAAACATAATCAGTGCTCTAAGTCCCCATTGCGCTGGTCTGGAGCAGTGATGCAGGGTACCGTACTAAACCATAAATGAATCCCGCAGCATACAGTAATCTCAAAACGTTTAGTTGAGCAACCACTGCAATGCACGGCCCCATATCGCAAGGATCTGTACAAAATCCTGGAAGCTGAAAATGTCTCAGTTCTTCCATGGTCTGCATGTCACCCATTATTGAGCATGTTTGGGATGCTCTGGATTGTCATGTATACAACAGCGTCTTCCAGTTCCTGCCAATATAAAGCAACTTCGCACAGCCATCGAAGAGGATTGGGACAATATTCCACCTGCCATAATCAACAGCCTGATCAACTCTATGCAAAGGAGGTGTGTCATGCTGCATGAGGAAAATGGTGGTTTTCTGATCCACGTCCCTACCTTTTTTTTTTTGGGGGGGGGGGGGGGGGTATCTGTGACCAACAGATCCATATCATTATTCCCATTCATGTGAAATCCATAGATTAGGTCTAATCAGTGTAGGACCGTTTACATAATCTGGTTAGGATTTTAGTAGTTTCAATAATCCATCATGGCACACATACTGTGGCGACAAAACGAAGGTGATTATGAACGTAAGGGGCATACAGGAAGGCCCATACTCACATATCTGGTGAAGAAGTCATCCACCTCAGCCTGCAGCCTGACACTCTGGGTGTAGAGCCAGGAGGTAGCAGGTGAAGACCAGCGTGTTGCTACTGGTCTCGTAACCCGCCAGGAAGAACACAGACGCTTGGCCCACTATCTCATCCTCCGACATCATCCTCTTCTGGGTCTGGACCGAGCGCCTGTTGGGCGACTCGTGGCTGCCGGCGCCACCATTTCCTTGTTCCCCGGAGTGGTGTGTGTGGGCCAGTTCATCAGCATGGTTCACCACATCAAAGTGTTCAAGAGAGACACATTCCTTGGTGCTGCGCGTGTCCAGCATCAGCTGCAGGAAGTCTCGCCGCCGCTACACACACACACACACACACACACACACACACACACACACACACACACACAAACACACACACACACACAAACACACACACACGCACGCACGCACGCACACACACACACACACACACACACGGGAGCACACACACACACAATTGTTGTTAATTAATGTGTTGGTTATGGATGTGTTGGTTATTGATGTGTTTCACAGGTCATCATTGTAAATAAGAATTTGTTCTTAACTGACTTACCTGTCTAAATAAAGGCGAAATAAACATGAGAGCGCACGCGCATGCACACACACACACACACACACACATTCAAAGATCAAGAACAGAGAAGAGAAAGGAAGAGAGACAAAAAGAGTCCTTCATAAAATTCCCATCTTTTATAAAGGAGCAGAAGTTTTTACAGCTCAGTAACACACTGTACCTCTTCAACAGGCTGCTCATCTCTCTGTCTGATGATCTTCTGGATACAGTTGATGAAGAAGTTGTTCATCTCATCCCTCCTCTTGTTGGGGATGACCCGGGCCAGTGGAGCCAGGAATGGGAAAGCAACTGTAGGCAGCAAGAGAAGAACCAACAAAATACCATCTGTGTCAGTCCACTTCCGGCAGCATCTAGGGAATGCAATACAGTATATGTTAAGTGGACATGCTCCTTGTAATATATACCGTATATTGAGTCCAACATTGTAAATTGTGAGAAATAGTGTGATGATGATTACATTAAAAACATAACACTGTTGTTTTAAAATCTTTCTCTCTTTCATTTTGATAATTGTTGCTAGTAGTATAGTTGTTTTCTAGACAGTATTTCTAAGCCTATGATGAGTTAGTTGGATTAAGGCAGGGCTCCACAGTACTCACCGAAGACGAACATGATGGGTCTGAAGAAGGAGAAAGAGAAGAACTTCTGGGCGTGGTGAACAAATGGGTCATCTGGGTCCTTCTGAGAGTCCACCTGGGTGCCAAAGGCCACGCTAGCTATCACGTCCATGGTGAAACAGCCAAAACACCTGAGGAGAGAGAACCAACCCAGTCAACACAATACGGTATGTGGAGGATATTATATAGACCTTATACAATGATAATACATTATAAACATCTGGTTTCACCGCTGGTTGTAGACGTTTGAATTGGATTTCCCAATATGGTTGTTTGGAAAAATACACGATAACAATTGTATAGCCTAATGAATGAACAATCCTTATAATGAACCCCATGAGAGGGAAGGTTACTGTAGTTACAATACCTGTGAATGTCAAAGCTCTCTGCAGACTGGACATGTCCAAGCAGGTTGGTGAGCAGGGTGTCCATGGTCATGTTGATCAGAGGACCCATCTGCACCGAGACAGAAACATATACTCATCTAACATAACATTAACTTAAGACCTAGGGACCATGTGAAGACGTTTGGACATCTTAGAGTAACGACTAAGGTCTTGGGTTGACAGTCATTTGGAACCCGGATCAAGTCTCTGTCGGGGACCACCCCCCCCCAAATTCGCTGCAAAATACCATATGAATATAGATACAACAAATTATCCCCTTTTCATATTTTCTTGTGCAAAAAAAATCACTTTAAACCCAGACTCATCTGACAAATGTGCGAGAAGGAATCAGGGGTGATGTTGGTCCCACGTGCGTGAATCAGTCCTGGTCATAAGTACAGTACAGGAGGAGACACTGCTGCCGTGTGTGTGGTGCCCACTCCTCTCCTCCTCACCTCCAGCCCCTCTCAGAAAAGTGTATGTGTTTGTGTGTGTGTGAGGACACCCTGAGGCAAAGAGAGGACCTGAATCAATTAAAATCCCATTAAAGTCATTGCCATTACAGAGGTCATTACCAAGGGGAAAAGAACCCTGATGATGATGGATCAAACAGATATCTAATTAATTCATTATTCATTAAGGGAAGAGCTCTTCTGAGCATGGTGATTGCTGTGTTACAATGCGGGACTGAGAGAGGCAGATCTCAAGAATACTCTCGACCATAACTTCTCCAGGGCAGACAGAGTTATACTGCAGTAGCAACATGTCTCAAATGTAAAAATATCAAAAACAACAAATCCTCAGGTCAACTCCCTAGTCTCTTCTTATCAAAGAAAACGAGGATACTAACACATATTGGAAAACAGAGAGGAAGGACAGCTATGTCCAGTGGCATGGAATATTTGCTGAAGGAACATGAGAAAAAATGCTGAAACACCCTCTGAACCTCAGGTCTCACTGCTGAGTGTCAGGGGTCCAGAATATTCTGGGCTGTGCCATCTCCCTCTCTCTCTTCATATCTTGCTCGCTTTCACCATTCCCTTCTCTACAGCCAGTACAGCAGAGAGAGAGAGAGAGAGAGAGAGGCTCTACCCTAGGTCGGTCTTTCTGCTCCGTCTCCCTACAATGGAGCTGTGATCAGGGAGCAGCAGCCATTAGCACTATCTTTCTATCCCCCTCAGACACGCACACGCACACAGTCCTCAGAGGAATGGCCAAACAGGGCCGGAGGAATCCGAGGAGCCACTAAGCTCTGGCGGAAGATTTGGGGATGAGGAGGAGTAGGAGTGAGGGCACAGAGAGAGAGAGAGAGAGACGTGGAGAAATCTAGACAACGTTTACACATCTCCCCTATCTACCCTCGCCATCTCTTCATCTCCTCCCCAGCGATCAATACACGCTGGGATCAAATGGGAAATGAGATCCTTACACGAGAGGAGATGCTAATGGATAAACATGCTGTAGCATTATGGGTACAATGAGCTGTGACCGAAGCTGTTACACGACTGTGACATGCTGGACTACTGTCATTGGCATCAACGTGATAATACTGAGCATAGTCTACACTGTAAGTTAATATAACGTTACAATAAACTACAATTCATAAGGATTAGGATAAGGCTGAGGTTGGATGCGGGGGACAGGGCTAACCCTAGTCACAGGATAAGGTTGTGACTGTTAATAAGACCAGTCTAATGATTAGGATTTAGAGGGGGCTAAGACCAGTATAAGCTTCTATAAGCTTCCATGTAAAAATAAAGTAAAATTGACCATTCTATGATGATAAGGCTAGAGACTGGGGCTAACACTAGTCTAAGTCTATGGTTGTGACTTGCCACAGCCCTTGTCACAAATGTAGACTTAGACTAGTGTTAGCCCCAGTCTTATCATCATAGACTGGCTGGGGAATGGGAATGGGGCTAAGACTGGGGCTTATTAAGTACACCCATCTAGTAGCATGTAGGAACCTTTGTCTCCAAAACAGCCTGAATTCTTTGGGGCGTGGAAACGTTGCTCGAACGTTGCCGCTTCTTCTTGTTTTTAGCTGATAGGAGTGGAACCCAGTGTGGTCGTCTGCTGCAATAGCCCATCTGTGACAAGGACCGATGAGTTGTGCATTCCGAGATGCCGTTCTGCACACCACTGTTGTACTGCGGCATTATTTGTCTGTTTGTGACCTGCCTGTTAGCTTGCACGATTCTTGCCCTTCTCCTTTGACCTCTCATCAATGAGCTGTGCTCGCCCCTAAGACTGCCGCTGACTGGATGTTTTTGATTTGTCGCACCATTCTCAATAAACCTTAGACACTGTCGTGTGTGAAAAACCTAGGAGGCCGGATGTTTCTGAGATACCGGAACCGGTGCGCCTGGCACCGCCGATCATACCACGCTCAAAGTCGCTTAGGTCACTCGTTTTGCCAATTCTAACGTTCAATCAAACAGTAACTGAATGCCTCGATGCCTGTCTGCCTGCATCATATAGCAAGCCACGACCACGTGACTCAACCATTTTCATGAACAGCATACATAATAAACCTGCCACTGAGTGTATATGCCAACATAAGATGAGGCCTAAGGCTGGTCAGTCTGAGGAGAGGGTACTGGGGTCTGGAGCTGAAAGAGGGAGGACAGATGAAGAAGCACGAGCAGCCTGATAGGTTATGACAGGAGCAGTATCCTCCCCCTCTACAGGGGCAGGGTGGCTCAAATGAAAATCTATATCCCAAGGCTCTGCCAGCTGAGAGGATACGCAGGGGCTACTGGTCAGTCAAACATAGCCAGACTACAGCGCGCGGAAACACACACACACACACACACACACACACACACACACACACACACACACACACACACACACACACACACACACACACACACACACACGCACACACCACACACACACAAACAGACACAGACACACACACAGACACACACACACACATGAATAAACAGACACAGACACACACACACACACACACACACACACACACACACACACACACTAACAAACAGACACAGACACATGCACACAAGAAAAAGGAGAGAGAGAGAGAGAGACGGATAGATAGACAGACAGACCCAACAGCTTCCTCTTATCACAGAGCGAGCCTCAACAGTGTATCCTGCCACAGCAGATCTGTCCCTATCCAGACAGAAGCAGATAGATATTGATCCACACCACCACTTTCTCTCAGTGTGCTTTCCCTCTCTCTCCATCTGTTCTGTCCACTCAGCAAACAGACTGGAGCGCTATGATTGTAAACAGCAGTAAACTAAAACAGACATCGCTAAAAACATATCTGGGTAATGTGACCGAATTCGGAGCGCCAGTTGTCCGAGCGTTTGTTTGGTGCCGATCGTAAAGTTGGTGGTTTATGGTTTATGCTCTCGTAAATGATTCATATTCCCGCCAGTCTCACTCTCCCATGGTAAATTCTGGAGCAGGACTGTGTGTATGTGTGTGTGTGTGTGGGGGGGGGGGGCACAATAATTAGCATGTCTCCTCTCCACTCATTAACTGGACATGTGTTTGTGTGTATGAGGGAACTACGTACGTTGCGAACACAACCCTGCTCAGAACACAGCGCTATTACTACACTATACACACCCAACCTTGCTTCATAACATCAGAGTCAGACAAACATGTTGACTGATTGAGAATTGTGTGATTCCGAAATACAAACGCAGAAAGCAATAACTAGTCATTAGCTCTTCCTGACTGCCTCTCCATGATGTTCTTAACTGAGTTCCCAGCCTGTTTCTTTTATGAACTATTTTGACAGAATATGAATCACACACACTCAGAGAAAGTGAGAGAAAGTCCACGTGTACACAAACACACTGAGTGTCAGTCACACAGAGCACACGCTCGAATTGAGGGACTGATTGCAAGTAACAAATAAAATCCAAACGGTCAATTACAGCAGGAATTACTCAGCGTTTACGAAAGCTACCTGCGTGGGACAATGTGTAAACACAAAACCAGTCATAGCTGACTTTCAGCCTGAAACACTTTATCCTTAGTGGTTATCCACAAACAGTTTGTTTTCAGGCGAGTGTACCCAGCTGTATCTGGAGCGTGAAAGATGAGTGTGTGCGGTTTCCTTAGTGGCCTGCCGCTGGTGGTTGCCGTGGAAACATACCATCACAGCCCTAATCACAATTAACGGTCCAGCTAAATGACCACCCACCTCTACCCTACTACACGATAATTACATGCCTACTGTTCCACTTCTAGTGTGTTTATTTTACATTATGCCTTGGCCTTATTTGCCATCCAGTGTGATCCTGCACTCGGTCAGTTACAGGCACACAATGTACCAATGACCTTTATGCACATACAGCACAGGAGGTGCTTTCTCTTTCTTTTATATTGATAGTTCTGAGAAACTGTGTGATGTACACACGCACACACGCACACACACGCTACTTGGAGAACAAAGGGTCTTTGGTTTGGTTGGTCTTTGCAATACTCTGAGAGCAGTTGGACCATTTCAATAGTAGCTCCTGACGTCTGTTCATGGCTGCTGCCTCTGGTGTCGCAGGCAGGCAGGCAGGCAGGCAGGCAGGCAGGCAGGCAGGCAGGCAGGCAGGCAGGCTGGCTGGCTGGCTGGCTGGCTGGCTGGCTGGCTGGCTGGCTGGCTGGCTGGCTGGCTGGCTGGCTGGCTCACCAATCTCTCTCAATCAGTGTAGAGGGGACTCAACAATCACATAAAACATGCTGTTCCAACAGGCCCCGGTAATTATGTTCCACACTATAAGGTAGAAGAACCACTGTTTGTTCTAATGACACTATTATAATGTCAGGCCATACACAGAAGTCAGCGAGAGAGAGGGGGAGAGGCACAGAGGGGGGAGATGGGGAGAGGGGGAGGGATGGAGAGAGGGAAAGTGAAAGTGATACCCAGACCACATTGGTTTATCAGACGTTAATTAGATGTAATGCTTGAAAGCCTTCAATGGAGACAAGCTATCATTTTCCGACTAAATTGCGGGCGTCAATCTCCCGTGCTATTCCTTAAGTCCCCTGATTCTCTTGAACATTTGTGCACCAACAACGTATTTTCAATCGTTGGGCTGGGCAGGCTCTAAATGGAGACAACTTCTATTAAGATAATGATTCTGGTTAATCCACAAAAATGAAAAGATGAGATAAGATAGGTTGCGACTGAAGGCCTGATGCAGTAGAAATCTGCATGGCTGTATAGATGTTTATGAATATGTATGGTTCCATGTAGATAGAACAGAGTGGGGAGTGATTGTGTGTATGTATAGAGGTAGTAATATGTGGTGTATGGGTTCCATGTAAATATAACAGAGGGGGAGGGAAAAGGGGATACCTAGTCAGTTGTCCAACTGAATGCATTCAACTGAAATGTGTCTTCCCGCATTTAACCCAACACCTCTGAATCAGAGAGGTGCGGGGGGCTGCCTTAATCGACATCCACAGCACCCGGGGAACAGTGGGTTAACTGCCTTGCTCAGGGGTAGATCGACAGATTTTTACCATGTCAGCTCGGGGATTTGATCCAGCAACCTTCCGGTTACTTGCCCAACGCTCGAACCACTAGGCCTCCTGCAGCTCGTAATTGTGTGTATATATAGAGGTAGTAATACATGTGCCTGTATAATTTACATAGTAAATGTGTATTGGTTGCATGCAAACAGCAGATTGAAGAGGGGGAGAGGAGCTGGGTGAAGATGGTGTGAGAGGAGAGGGGTCAAGAAAGAAGGAGAGGATAGGGGTGAAGAAAGAAGGAGAGGAGAGGGGTGAAGATGGCGTGAGAGGAGAGGGGTGAAGAAAGAAGGAGAGGAGAGGGGTGAAGAAATAAGGAGAGGATAGAGGTGAAGATGGTGTGAGAGGAGAAGGGTGAAGAAAGAAGGAGAGTGGTGAAGATAGTGTGAGAGGAGAGGGGTGAAGAAAGAAGGAGAGGAGAGGGGTGAAGATAGTGTGAGAGGAGAGGGGTGAAGAAAGAAGGGGAGGAGAGGGGTGAAGATGGTGTGAGAAGAGAGTGGTGAAGAAAGAAGGAGAGGAGAGGGGTGAAGATGGTGTGAGAGGAGTGAAGAAAGAAGGAGAGGAGAGGGGTGAAGAAAGAAGGAAAGGAAAGGGGTAAAGATGGTGTGAGAGGAGAGGGGTGAAGAAAGAAGGAGAGGAGAGGGGTGAAGATGGTGTGAGAGGAGAGGGGTGAAGAAAGAAGGAGAGGAGAGGGGTGAAGATGGTGTAAGAGGAGAGGGGTGAAGAAAGAAGGAGAGGAGAGGGGGGAAGAGAGAATGAGAGGAGAGGGGTGAAGAAAGAAGGAGAAGAGAGTGGTGAAGAGAAAAGGAGAGGAGAGGGGGGAAGAGAGAAGGAGAGGAGATTGGTGAAAAGAAGAAGGGAGGAGAGGGGTGAAGAGAGGAGGAGAGGAGAGGAGGAGAGGGGTGAAGAAAGAAGGAGAGGAGAGGGGTGAAGAGAGAAGGAGAGGGGAGGGGAGTGGTGAAAATAAGAAGAGAGGAGAGGGGTGAAGATGGTGTGAGAGGAGAGAGGTGAAGAAAGAAGGAGAGGAGAGAGGTGAAGAGAGAAGGAGAGGAGAGGGGTGAAGAAAGAAGGAGAGGAGAGGGGTGAAGAAAGAAGGAGAGGAGAGGAGAGGGGTGAAGAGATAAGGAGAGGAGAGGAGAGGGGTGAAGATAGAAGGAGAGGAGATGGTGAAAAGAAGAAGGGAGGAGAGGGGTGAAGAGAGGCGGAGAGGAGAGGAGGAGAGGGGTGAAGAAAGAAGGAGAGGAGAGGGGTGAAGAGAGAAGGAGATGGGAGGGGAGTGGTGAAAAGAAGAAGAGAGGAGAGGGGTGAAGAGAGGAGGAGAGGAGAGGAGGAGTGAAGAAAGAAGGAAAGGTGAGGGGTGAAGAAAGGAGAGGAGAGGGGGAAGAAAGAAGGAGAGGAGAGGGGTGAAGAGAGAAGGAGAGGAGAGGGGTGAAGAGAGAAGGAGAGGAGAGTGGTGAAAAGAAGAAGAGAGGAGAGGGGTGAAGAGAGGAGGAGAGGGGTGAAGAGAGGAGGAGAGGAGAGGGGTGAAGAGAGAAGGAGAGGAGAGTGGTGAAAAGAAGAAGAGAGGAGAGTGGTGAAGAGAGGAGGAGAGGGGTGAAGAGAGGAGGAGAGGAGAGGGGTGAAGAGAGGAGGAGAGGAGAGGGGTGAAAAGAAGAAGAGAGGAGAGGGGTGAAGAGAGGAGGAGAGGGGTGAAGAGAGAAGGAGAGGAGAGTGGTGAAGAGAGAAGGAGAGGAGAGGGGTGAAGAGGGAAGGAGAGGAGAGGGGTGAAGAGAGAAGGAGAGGAGAGGGGTGAAGAGAGGAGGAGAGGGGTGAAGAAAGGGGTCATCTTATCTTGCCTCTTTCATCTTGGTTGCGCTGATGGAGGGGGTGAGGATGCTGCGTACTCTCTTCCAGTGCTTGTTTCTCAGCATCAGCAGACAGTCACTCATGGGCTTAGTGGCAGCCCGGATCATCTACAGAGTGGAAAAGGAGGGAGAATCTGAAGCACACAAGAATATACAGTTGAAGTCAGAAGTTTGCATACACTTCAGTTGGAGTCATTAAAACTTGTTTTTCAATCACTCCACAAATTTATTGTTAACAAACTATAGTTTTGGCAAGTTGGTTAGGACATCTACTTTGTGCATGACACAAGTCATTTTTCCAACAATTGTTTACAGACAGATTACTTCACTTATAACTCACTGTATCACAATTCCAGTGGGTCAGAAGTTTACATACACTAAGTTGACTGTGCCTTTAAACAGCTTGGAAAATTCCAGAAAATTATGTCATGGCTTTAGATGCTTCTGATAGGCTGATTTACATCATTTGAGTCAATTGGAGGTGTAACTGTGGATGTATTTTAAGGCCTACCTTCAAACTCAATGCCTCTTTGCTTGACATCATGGGAAAAATGTTAAAATCAGCCAAGACTTCAGAAAAGACCTGGTTCAAGACCTGGTTCATCCTTGGGAGCAATTTCCAAATGCCTAAAGGTACCACGTTCATCTGTACAAACAATAGTACGCAAGTATAAACACCATGAGACCACGCAGCCGTCCTACCGCTCAGGAAGGTGACGCATTCTGTCTCCTAGAGATGAACGTACTTTGATGCGAAAAGTGCAAATCAATCCCAGAACAGCAAAGGACCGTGGGAAGATGCTGGAGGAAACAGGTACAAGCGTATCTATATCCACAGCAAAACATGTCCTATAGCGACATAACCTGAAAGGCCGCTCAGCAAGGAAGAAACCACTGCTCCAAAACCACCATAAAAAAAGCCAGACTACGGTTTGCAACTGCACATGGGGACAAATATCATACTTTATGGATAAACGTCCACTGGTCTGATGAAACAAAAATAGAACTGTTTGGCCATAATGACCATCGTTATGTTTGGAGGAAAAAGGGGGAGGCTTGCAAGCCGAAGAACACCATCCCAACCGTGAAGCACAGGGGTGGCAGCATCATGTTGTGGCGGTGTTTTGCTGCAGGAGGGACTGCTGCACTTCACAAGATAGATGGCATCATGAGGATGGGAAATTATGTGGATATATTGAAGCAACACCTCAAGACATCAGCCAGGAAGTTAAAGCTTGTTCACAAATGGGTCTTCCAAATGGACAATGACCCCAAGCATACTTCCAAAGTTGTTGAAAAGGACAACAAAGTCAAGATATTGGAGTGGACATCACAAAACCCTGATCTCAATCCTACAGAAAATTTGTGGGCAGAACTGAAAAAGTGTGTGCGAGCAAGGATGCCTACAAACCCGACTCAGTTACACCAGCTCTGTCAGGAGGAATGGGCCAAAATTCACCCAACTTATTGTGGGAAGCTTGTGGAAGGCTACCCATAAAGTTTGACCCAAATTAAACCATTTAAAGGCAATGCTACCAAATACTAATTGAGTGTATGTAAACTTCTGACCCACTGGGAATGTGATGAAAGAAATAAAAGCTGGAATAAATAATTATCTTTAAAAAAAAAATATTATTCTGACATTTCACATTCTTAAAATAAAGGGGTGATCCTAGCTGACCTAAAACAGGGACTTTTTATTCGGATTAAATGTCAGGAATTGGGAAAAACTGATATTAAATGTATTTGGCTAAGGTGTATGTAAACTTCCGACTTCAACTGTACATGTACTGTACATACTACAGCATACAGATCATGCACATGTACAGTACCAGTCAAAAGTTTGGACACACCTACTCATTCAAGGGTTTGTCTTTATTTTGTACTATTTTCTAAATTGGAGAATAATAGTGAAGACATCAAAACTATAAAATAACACATATGGAATCATGTAGTAACCAAAAAAGTGTTAAACAAATCAAAATATATTTGAGATTCTTCAAAGTAGCCACGCTTTGCCTTGATGACAGCTTTGCACACTATTGGCATTCTCTCAACCAGCATCACCTCCAACACGTCAAATAATCATGTCAAATGTCAAATAATCTCAGGAGGAGATGGAGGAATCAGCATGCCTAGCCCTCTTTTGTGTTCCTGTCCAGTCGTATGTGGGCAATGGTCATCACTAAGTCCTCAGATCCTATGGTCCTCTGTGTTGAAACTAACACAGGAAGCAATGCTAGAATACTGAAGACTTGGAGGCAGAACTCCAGTGGAGTACAGGGCATTGTGGCTGAAGCTCCAAGACATCACTGATCTTTTACTGATCTTTCGCTGTTCATAAATGCTAAAAAGGTGATCATAAAGTGATCATAAAGTGATCAGAAATGTTCATGAAGCATTGGGTGACATATGTAGGTGCTCTCTGGCTGACAATACTGTACGTTTCATGTGGTATTGGGATGTGTTTACTAGTGTAAACAGTATCCATCATTTTCATTTATTAGCATTTTCCATTGACGGTATAACATTCCAGACACAATGTAATAAAAATAATAATTTATTCATCTGTGTGTTTTGGCAATGTTCTGTCGGTAATAATTTATTAGTGCTCTAACACAATAAAATATTTGGAAAAGACAAGTGTTGTTCGGCAGTTTAGAGTGTTTATGCCATATATATTTGGCTTTGTATAGCCACATATTTGCGGCCACAGGATTACAGTGACTTGTGTTTGTTTCTCTGCCTCCATGGAGACCTTCTTTATGGGTCTGCTCCTGCTGCTGGTTGCAGATGGTGTGTAAAGGCTCTGAACCACACACACACACACACACACACACACACACACACACACACACACACACACACACACACACACACACACACACACACACATACCAACAGCGCACTAGCCATACACCACTCAGAAACACAGCGTGTGCCACATCTCCATATTACATCCACATCTCAGCACGATATCCACATCGACTGCTAGAGTGGTTGTTAAGTGAACAATGAGTCAGGAGTGTGGTCATACAGCAAGCGGGCAAGTAAACACCATCTGAGTCAAAGTCACTAAATCAAACAGGTAAAAATGTCATTAAGCTCCTGTATCCCCCCTGGATCTGAGGGCTCTATGTGTACTGCATACATACAGTACCACAAGATTTATGGGTCATTGGTGCACAACATTTCTGATGGATTGGTGTTAAAATCAGACCCGAGTTCCAATACATGTGTATTTGATTATTTGTTGTTTCAACACTTATTTTTTGTGTATTTGAGTATTTTCAAATAATTATGCCTGGATGCTGATTGGTTGATAGCAGGGAGTTATTCACGACAATCTCCCTGGGTAATGCCTGTTAACAGTTCCATTTGGATTATGAATGTGCTGTCCCACAGCCCAGCTAGGCAATTCATAAACTTAATCTCCACTGGAAAATAGTGTCTAGACATTATTTATCCATGATTGTAGCCTAGCATTTGGTTTGCAACATTGGGGTTTAATCTAAACCTTGCTGCCTGCCGCTCCGTACCTGTGTAACAATGTTGCAGATTTTTTGTTGCAATCTCCACCTTCCCATATAGAGAATGAACGCATCGGGGTGAGATTGACAGCTTCTCTGAGCCAGGCAAATTCATTGATCAGGATCATTATTATGGATATATGCAAATAAATGGCAATAAAAACAAAGTTAAAACAAACAAAAATGCACCTAGTTTGCTGTGATTTCAGCTGCCTGATGTGATCGTATGTTAGCGTTAGTTGGCTAGCTAGCAGAGCAGAAGTAGAAAGCGTTGCACTGCAACCTTTCTGCTTAGAACGGACGACCACCCTGCTTTGCTAACAACCATGCCAATCGAATCCAATTTGGCTAGCAGCTTCAGAATCTCAGAACTAACAACTGGCTTTTGTCCGGACTATATTGTATGGTGGAAGGACTAAATAAAATGTATTTACTCATTAAAATAAAGTTTTAATACAAATATTGTAATGACACAGCAGGGAGCAGGTCTCGAACCCTTGACCTTCTAGCCCAAGGTCCGGCGCGCTATCGACTGTGCTGTAAAAGCATGCTCGCTCCGCGCTTATAAACCCAGGGTCGTTACAATATGTTGTTAATTTTGTTTGCAACCGTTTTATAAAAGCAAGAAGGCCCTCAAACCCGGGAATTATCGTGAATAACACCCTCCTGAGGGCTGTTTCCCCGGCCCTTTGCTTCGCGTCGGGCCTAAGAACAGCCATTAGTCAGGAGTTATTCACACGATAATCCTCAGGTTCCCATTCCTTTTTACTTAAATACTCAACCACTTGTCTTTTCAAAAAAAGAATATATAATGTCTTGAAAGTAATTAAAATACCCTAAATAGTATTTGAACCCAGGTCTGGTTAAACTCACTCTATATACTGTATTAGGCAGAATTTATCCATTGATAATTCAAAATACAATTGATAGTGCCTTGGTAGCATCCTAGGCAGAGAGCTCCTGCAAATGTGTACATATTGTTACAAAAAAAAATGTTTTCATTGTTTTTGGACCTAAAATGGTTGTTTTTGATAACAATTAGTCTTTGTTGCAAATTTCTGGTGTTTTGAGCCACGGATTTGCAGATTGACTGACAGGCAAACTATTTTTAGGTTGGGTAGGTATCTAGTTAGCTGGCTAATGTTTTTGTTTGGAAAATGCATCTGGACATAGTACCAGCTTTTTTATTTCACCAGGCTGCCAGTTCCTGATCTTTTGAGAACATCATGTGAGGAGTCACTTGAAGAGTGTTAGGAATGGGAGATGGAGGAATACAGTGCTGAGGCAGAGGGCTCGTAGTGAGGACGACTGGCTACTATTCTGAACTTTGCGTGGTGAGCTTTCTGGCACCCAGAACTGCCGAGGCATCACCTAAGTGAGTGCTTCACAGAGTGGAAGAGTAGACCTGTGGCTATATGACTCAGGCTGGTTCCCAGACTTGCCCTCTACAAGATCATCAGCAGACTCCATCACCATCATTTACCATCCTGTGACCAGCTACCTCCGCTCAAGTGGCAAGTAGCCAAGTGGTTAGAGTGTTAACCTAGTTGTCATGTTGTGTCTTGTCTCTGTCCTTTCCCTTCACCCTGTCTCCCTCTGCTGGTCGTTGTTATGTTACCTTTTCTCCCCCGCTTTCCCCCAGCTGTCCCTTGTCTCCTCTAACTACCCATTCACCCCGTTCCCCACCTGTTCCCTTTTTCCCTCTGATTAGGTCCCTATATCTCTCTCTGTTTCTGCTCCTGTCCTTGTCGGATTCTTGTTTGTTTGTGTTTCATGCCTGAGCCAGACTATCGTCATGTTTGCTGTAACCTTGTCCTGTCCTGTCGGAATCTGCCGGTCTATCTGAGCCTACCTATGTTTGGTTATTAAAGAAGCTCTGTTTAAGTTAGTTCGCTTTTGGGTCCTCATTCACTCACCATAACAGAAGAATCCGACCAAGAATGGACCCAGCGACTTCGGATCCTCTCCACTCAGCCGTCGGAATCCAGGGAGCGATGCTAGACAGACACGAGCAGGAAGTGTCTGCTGCTCGACATGCCGTTGAGACCCTGGCCACCCAAGTCTCCAACCTCACAGAACAGGTTCACCATCTCCGCCTCGATCCACCGGCCACTTCCAGGGCTTTCGAATCTCCGGAGCCCAGAATCAATAACCCGCCGTGTTACTCTGGGGAGCCCACTGAATGCCGCTCGTTCCTCACCCAGTGTGATATTGTGTTTTCTCTCCAGCCCAACACTTACTCCAGGAGCACTGCTCGTGTCGCCTACGTCATATCTCTCCTTATTGGACGGGCTCGTGAGTGGGGCACGGCAATCTGGGAGGCAAGGGCTGAGTGTACTAACCAGTATCAGGACTTTAAGGAGGAGATGATACGGGTTTTTGATCGATCTGTTTTTGGGGAGGAGGCTTCCAGGGCCCTGTCTTCCCTATGTCAAGGTAATCGATCCATAACAGACTACTCTATTGAGTTTCGCACTCTTGCTGCCTCCAGTGGCTGGAACGAGCCGGCTTTGCTCGCTCGTTTTCTGGAGGGTCTCCGCGCAGAGGTAAAGGATGAGATTCTCTCCCGGGAGGTCCCTTCCAGCGTGGATTCCCTGATTGAACTCGCTATTCGCATTGAGCGACGGGTTGATCTGCGTCACCGAGCTCGTGGAAAGGAGCTCGCGTTCTCCGTTGCCCCCCTCTCCGCATCACTACCATCTTCCTCTGCCGGCTCGGGAGCTGAGCCTATGCAGCTGGGAGGTATCCGCATCTCGACTAAGGAGAGGGAACGGAGAATCACCAACCGCCTCTGTCTCTATTGCGGTTCTGCTGGTCATTTTGTCACTTCATGTCCAGTAAAAGCCAGAGCTCATCAGTAAGCGGAGGGCTACTGATGAGCGCTACTACTCCTGTCTCTCCTTCAAGATCCTGCACTACCTTGTCGGTCCATCTACGCTGGACCGGTTCGTCAGCTTCCTGCAGTGCCTTAATAGACTCTGGGGCGGAGGGCTGTTTTATGGACGAGACCTGGGCTCGGGAACATGACATTCCTCTCAGACAGTTAAGGGAGTCCACGGCCTTGTTCGCCCTGGATGGTAGTCCTCTCCCCAGGATTCAGCGTGAGACGCTACCTTTAACCCTCACTGTTTCTGGTAATCATAGCGAAACCATTTCTTTTTTGATTTTTCGTTCACCTTTTACACCTGTTGTTTTGGGCCATCCCTGGCTAGTTTGTCATAATCCTTCCATTAATTGGTCTAGTAATTCTATCCTCTCCTGGAACGTCTCTTGTCATGTGAAATGTTTAATGTCTGCTATCCCTCCTGTTTCCTCTGTCTCTTCTTCACAGGAGGAGCCTGGTGATTTGACAGGGGTGCCGGAGGAATATCACGATCTGCGCACGGTGTTCAGTCGGTCCAGGGCCACCTCTCTTCCTCCACACCGGTCGTATGATTGTAGTATTGATCTCCTTCCGGGAACCACTCCCCCCCGGGGTAGACTATACTCTCTGTCGGCTCCCGAACGTAAGGCTCTCGAGGATTATTTGTCTGTAGCTCTTGACGCCGGTACCATAGTCCCCTCCTCCTCTCCCGCCGGAGCGGGGTTTTTTTTTGTCAAGAAGAAGGACGGGTCTCTGCGCCCCTGCATAGATTATCGAGGGCTGAATGACATAACAGTTAAGAATCGTTATCCGCTTCCTCTTATGTCTTCAGCCTTCGAGATCCTGCAGGGAGCCAGGTTTTTCACTAAGTTGGACCTTCGTAACGCTTACCATCTCGTGCGCATCAGGGAGGGGGACGAGTGGAAGACGGCGTTTAACACTCCGTTAGGGCACTTTGAATACCGGGTTCTTCCTTTCGGCCTCGCTAACGCTCCAGCTGTCTTTCAGGCATTAGTCAATGATGTCCTGAGAGACATGCTGAACATCTTTGTTTTCGTTTACCTTGACGATATCCTGATTTTTTCACCGTCACTCCAGATTCATGTTCAGCACGTTCGACGTGTCCTCCAGCGCCTTTTAGAGAATTGTCTTTTTGTGAAGGCTGAGAAGTGCACTTTTCATGCCTCCTCCGTCACATTTCTCGGTTCTGTTATTTCCGCTGAAGGCATTAAGATGGATCCCGCTAAAGTCCAAGCTGTCATTGATTGGCCCGTCCCTAAGTCACGCGTCGAGCTGCAGCGCTTTCTCGGCTTCGCGAACTTCTATCGTCGTTTCATCCGTAATTTCGGTCAGGTGGCCGCTCCTCTCACAGCCCTTACTTCTGTCAAGACGTGCTTTAAGTGGTCCATTTCCGCCCAGGGAGCTTTTGATCTCCTCAAGAATCGTTTTACATCCGCTCCTATCCTTGTTACACCTGACGTCTCTAGACAGTTCGTTGTCGAGGTTGACGCGTCAGAGGTGGGCGTGGGAGCCATTCTTTCTCAGCGCTCCCTCTCTGACGACAAGGTCCACCCATGCGCGTATTTTTCTCATCGCCTGTCGCCGTCGGAACGTAACTATGATGTGGGTAACCGCGAACTGCTCGCCATCCGGTTAGCCCTAGGCGAATGGCGACAGTGGTTGGAGGGGGCGACCGTTCCTTTTGTCGTTTGGACTGACCATAGGAACCTTGAGTACATCCGTTCTGCCAAACGACTTAATGCGCGTCAGGCGCGTTGGGCGCTGTTTTTCGCTCGTTTCGAGTTCGTGATTTCTTATCGTCCGGGCTCTAAGAACACCAAGCCTGATGCTTTGTCTCGTCTCTTCAGTTCTTCAGTAGCCTCCACTGACCCCGAGGGGATTCTCCCTGAGGGGCGTGTTGTCGGGTTGACTGTCTGGGGAATTGAGAGGCAGGTAAAACAAGCGCTCACTCACACTCCGTCGCCGCGCGCTTGTCCTAGGAACCTTCTTTTCGTTCCCGTTCCTACTCGTCTGGCCGTTCTTCAGTGGGCTCACTCTGCCAAGTTAGCCGGCCACCCTGGCGTTCGGGGTACGCTTGCTTCCATTCGCCAGCGTTTTTGGTGGCCCACCCGGGAGCATGACACGCGTCGTTTCGTGGCTGCTTGTTCGGTCTGCGCGCAGACTAAGTCCGGTAACTCTCCTCCTGCCGGCCGTCTCAGGCCGCTTCCTATTCCCTCTCGACCGTGGTCTCACATCGCCTTAGATTTTGTCACCGGACTGCCTTCGTCAGCGGGGAAGACTGTTATTCTTACGGTTGTCGATAGGTTCTCTAAGGCGGCCCATTTCATTCCCCTTGCTAAGCTTCCTTCTGCTAAAGAGACGGCACAAATCATCATCGAGAATGTTTTCAGAATTCATGGCCTTCCGTCAGACGTCGTTTCGGACAGAGGTCCGCAATTCACGTCTCAATTTTGGAGGGAGTTTTGCCGTTTGATTGGGGCTTCCGTCAGTCTCTCTTCCGGCTTTCACCCCCAGTCTAACGGTCAAGCAGAACGGGCCAATCAGACTATTGGTCGCATCTTACGCAGTCTTTCTTTTCGCAACCCTGCGTCTTGGTCAGAACAGCTCCCCTGGGCAGAATACGCCCACAACTCGCTTCCTTCGTCTGCGACCGGGCTATCTCCTTTTCAGAGTAGCCTCGGGTACCAGCCTCCGCTGTTCTCATCTCAGTTCGCCGAGTCCAGCGTCCCCTCCGCTCAGGCTTTTGTCCAACGTTGCGAGCGCACCTGGAAGAGGGTCAGGTCTGCACTTTGCCGTTATAGGACGCAGACTGTGAGGGCTGCTAATAAGCGTAGAACTAAGAGTCCTAGATATTGTCGCGGTCAGAGAGTTTGGCTCTCCACTCAGAACCTTCCCCTTAAGACGGCTTCTCGCAAGTTGACCCCGCGGTTCATTGGTCCGTTCCGTATTTCTCGGGTCATTAATCCTGTCGCAGTTCGACTTCTTCTTCCGCGATACCTTCGTCGCGTCCACCCGGTCTTCCATGTCTCCTGTATTAAGCCCGTTCTTCGCGCCCCCGCTCGTCTTCCCCCCCCCCCCCCCATCCTTGTCGAGGGCGCACCCATCTACAGGGTCCGCAGGATTTTGGACATGCGTCCACGGGGCCGTGGTCACCAGTACCTTGTCGATTGGGAGGGGTACGGTCCTGAGGAGAGGAGTTGGGTTCCCTCTCGGGACGTGCTGGACCGTGCGCTGATCGAGGATTTCCTCCGTTGCCGCCAGGTTTCCTCCTCGAGTGCGCCAGGAGGCGCTCGGTGAGTGGGGGGGTACTGTCATGTTGTGTCTTGTCTCTGTCCTTTCCCTTCACCCTGTCTCCCTCTGCTGGTCGTTGTTATGTTACCTTTTCTCCCCCGCTTTCCCCCAGCTGTCCCTTGTCTCCTCTAACTACCCATTCACCCCGTTCCCCACCTGTTCCCTTTTTCCCTCTGATTAGGTCCCTATATCTCTCTCTGTTTCTGCTCCTGTCCTTGTCGGATTCTTGTTTGTTTGTGTTTCATGCCTGAGCCAGACTATCGTCATGTTTGCTGTAACCTTGTCCTGTCCTGTCGGAATCTGCCGGTCTATCTGAGCCTACCTATGTTTGGTTATTAAAGAAGCTCTGTTTAAGTTAGTTCGCTTTTGGGTCCTCATTCACTCACCATAACACTAGTAACCAAAAGATTGCAAGATCGAATGCCTGAGCCGACAAGGCAAAAATCTGTCGTTCTGCCTCTGAACAAGGCAGTTAACCCACTATTCCTAGGCTGTCATAGAAAATAAGAATATGTTCTTAACTGACTTGCCTAGTTAAATAGAGGAAGAAAAAAACGCCATGAACCAACCCTCTCCATCTGCAGAGGATGCAGAATTCAAAGACCTGGCTCTATTGGTTGACCTGACCTGTCATGATACATTGCTTGTTTGTCTTCTATTATGAAAAGCACTATAGAAGTTTCATAAATTATTATTATTTGAATCACAATCAAATATAGCAATTTAGACCATAGAAATCTTCTTAGCCACCCTGTTCCATTGCCATGGCAATTATGAATCATAAAAATACACATGACCACATCACACATTCAATTAGGTAGAACGTTGGAATTAGAATGTTTGGTTGATAAGAGCCAGTGTTTATTTAAACCCATTGCCATGGTGATTCTAAATCATACAAAAACATTGCCTTTTGAATATGATGATATCTCAATTGAATGCAGCCTGTTTTCAATGTAGAATGCTTGGTTGGAACTCAGTTTCGGTGGAAACAAACCCAAGACTAGGTGTGCGACTTGTGCTCTGCTATTTGAGATTATCTATTTGTCAACAATGGGTGTGTTCGTAAATTCACTCTGGAGTGCCAGAGTGCTCTCCGAGCGCGCTCTGGGTGTTTCATAAATTCAGAGCTCTGTCAGATCGTTCGTTCCTCTGGATGCTCTGGCTGAGGAGTAGGGTTGATCCGAGCATTCTGACCTCACAACTGCAGTCAAGCACCCGAGCTAACTGGCTCACTCTGACTCTAGCCATGAATTCTTTGTGGGTAAAGTTTTCTAGCTAGCTACCTGTTCTTTGTCAGTTAGCCTGCGGTCTACACACACCACAGTGGATATTCTAGACAATTAAACATGGCAAAATTAACACAGTATGTATTTATTAGCATGTCAAGCTCAACTTTTTATAGTCAGGCAACATATGAGATGTGAGTGGGCAACTTTCCATTCTGAAGAAGGAGTTAATTTTCTTTTGCATCAGCTCAAAACCAGCCGGCATTGTATTCAACCAAAGAGTCTCCCGTTTCTATAAAGAATGGTACACCTCTGATTGTAAATCCACACTAAGCCAGATCGAGTCCATTTTAAAAGAATTAAGAACGGCTCTTCTCTCAACTGAGGAAGCTGGCTTGATGGGAGCCCACATCTCTCTCCATGAACTCAAAAGAGCACTGGATAACATAAATAAAGGCAAATCACCTGGTTGTAATGGTATTCCTCCTGAGGTCTATTTACAATTTTGGAACCACTTAGGTCCACTGTTACTTGAAATTATTAACACAGCCATTCACAAAGGTACATTTGGAAGGGGTGTAAATACAGCACTAATTTTGCTTTGTGAAACAAAAGGTAAGGACTCCACCCAGTGCTCTCACTATCGCCCCTTATCTTTGATAAACACAGATATAAAAAAAAAACATCTACAAAACGTACTTACCCAAATTGGTACATCCGGACCAAAACGGGTTTGTTAAAAAACGATTATCCAGAGATAACCTCCGTCGTCTATTACATATCTTACATGCTTCATCAGAAACCAAAGCTCCTTGGGTAGTTCTATCTCCCGACGCAGAAAAAACTAGGGAATATGGTGCCATTTGGGACACAGCCAGAGCCAACATGGCGGGTGGATGATGAAAGCAACTGGGACCTCCTGACCTCTGTTTGATACTTGTCACTCTATCATTAGATGTGAACCTGGCACCCTCGGACGCCATTGGTCAGTTCTGCTTTCAGACACAAACACTTCTACTGTATGTCTAGAGCCTCAAAGACAAAGGCTATTGGCTGAAAAAAAATCCCTAAGCCTGAACTTGTTCAGGGACATGTCCTCTTTCTTCCTGCAATGCAGTCAGAAAGAGTGCACTAAGATTATCCTGCTTTAGATTGAAAACATATGACAATGGGTTCACAGTAGAATGACAATGGTGACTACATACACATCCTCGCTGCAGAGGTTTGAATGAATTTACAGAATTGATGAGATTCAATCACCCTGTGGTAGGCAAGAGTACAGATTTCATAGCCCAACTCGAGGTTATGATCAGATAGCTTGTCAAAAACTGCTGTAAAACTAAGCAGTTCAGAGTAGATCATCTAATTTTGACTCACTACATCAAATGAGCAGAAAAAGTACATACCAGAAAAATGTCACTTTGGCATAGTACCAGTCAAAAGTTTGGTAAAAGACCAAGTCCATATTATGGAAAGAACAGCTCGAATAAGCAAAGAGAAACGACAGCCCATCATTTCTTTTAGACATGAAGGTCAGTCAACCCAGAAAATGTCAAGAAGTTTCTTCAAGCGCAGTCGCAAAAACCATCAAGCGCTATGATGAAACTGTCTCTCATGAGGACCGCCACAGGAAAGGAAGACCCAGAGTTACCTCTGCTGCAGAGGATACATTCATTAGAATATCTGCACCTCAGATTTCAGCCCAAATAAAAGCTTCACAGAGTTCAAGTAACAGACACATTTCAACATCAAAAGACTGCGTAATCAGGCCTCCATGGTCGAATTGCTGTAAAGAAATCACTACTAAAGGAAATCAATAAGAAGAAGAGCTTGGGCCAAGAAACACAAGTAATGAACATTAGACCGATGGAAATCTGTCCTTTGGTCTGATGAGTCCAAATGTGAGACATTTGATTCCAACCCCCATGTCTTTGTGAGACGCAGAGTAGGTTAACGGATGATCTCTGCATGTGTGGTTCTCACCGTGAAGCATGGAGGAGGAGGTGTAATAATGTGGCGGTTCTTTGCTGGTGACACTGTCAGTTATTTATTTAGAATTCAAGGCACAATTAACCAGCATGGATCCACAGCATTCTGCAGCGATACGCCATCCCATCTGGTTTGTGCTTAGTGGGACTATCATTTGTTTTTCAACAGGACAATGAACCAAAACCCAACACACCTCCACACTGTGTAAGGGCTATTTGACCAAGAAGGAGAGTGATGGAGTGCTGCATCAGATGACCTGGCCACCACAATCACCCAACCTCAACCCAATTGATATGGTTTGGGATGAGTTGGACCACAGAGTGAAGGAAAAGCTGCCAACAAGTGCTCAGCATATGTGGGAACTCCTTCAAGACTATTGGAAAAGCATTCCAGGTGAAGCTGGTTGAGAGAATGCCAAGAGTGTGCAAAGCTGTCATCAAGTCAAAGGGTGGCTACTTTGAAGATTCTCAAATATAACATATATTTGAATTTGTTTAAAACTTCTTTGGTTACCACATGATTCCATATGTGTTATTTCATGGTTTTGATTTCTTCACTATTATTCACTATGTGTCCAAACTTTTGAGTGGTACTGTATGTAATGCATCAATATTATGATTTAAACGATGGGCACATACAGTTGAAGTCAGAAGTTTACATAAATCTTTGTCAAATACAGTTAAACTCAGTTCTTCACAATTACTGACATTTAAACCTAGTAAATATTCCCTATCTTAGATCAGTTAGGATCACCACTTTATTTTAAGAATGTGAAATGTCAGAATGATAGCAGAGAGAATGATTTATTTAAACTTTTATTTATTTCATCACAATCCCAGTGGGTCAGAAGTTTACATACACTCAATTAGTAGTATGTACAGTACATGTACAGTTGAAGTCGGAAGTTTACATACACCTTAGCCAAATACATTTAATATCAGTTTTTCACAATTCCTGACATTTAATCCTAGTAAAAATGCCCTGTTTTAGGTCAGCTAGGATCACCACTTTATTTTAAGAATGTGTCAGAATAACAGTAGAGATAATTATTTATTTCAGCTTTTATTTCTTTCATCACATTCCCAGTGGGTCAGAAGTTTACATACACTAAATTAGAATTTGGTAGCATTGCCTTTAAATTGTTTAACTTGGGTCAAATGTTTTGGGTAGCCTTCCACAAGCTTCCCACAAAAAGTTGGGTGAATTTTGGCCTATTCCTCCTGACAGAGCTGATGTAACTGAGTCAGGTTTGTAGGCCTCCTTGCTCTCACACGCTTTTTCAGTTCTGCCCACAAATGTTCTATGGGATAAGGTCAGGGCTTTGTGATGGCCACTCCAATACCTTGACTTTGTTGTCCTTAAGCCATTTTGTCAAAATTTTGGAAGAATCATTGTCCATTTGGAAGACCCATTTGCGACCAAGCTTTAACTTCCTGACTGATGTCTTGAGATGTTGCTTCATTATATCCACATAATTTTCCTTTCTAATGACGCAATCTATTTTGTGAAGTGCACCAGTCCCTCCTGCAGCAAATCACCCCCACAACATGATGCTGCCACCCCCGTGCTTCCCGGTTGGGATGGTGTTCTTCGGCTTGCAAGCCTCCCCCTTTTTCCTCCTTACATGTATAAACAGACCATCGTTATGATGGTCATTATGGCCAAACAGTTCTATTTTTGTTTCATCAGGCCAGAGGACATTTCTCCAAAAAGTATGATCTTTGTCCCCATGTGCAGCTTTTTTTATGGTGTTTTGGAGCAGTGGCATCTTCCTTGCTGAGCGGCCTTTCAGGTTATGTCGCTATAGGACTTGTTGTACTGTGAATATAGATACTTTTATACCTGTTTCCTCCAGCATCTTCACAAGGTCCTTTGCTGTTGTTCTGGGATTGATTTGCACTTTTCACACCAAAGTACGTTTATCTCTAGGAGACAGAACACGTCTCCTTCCTTAGCGGTATGACGGCTGCATGGTCTCATGGTGTTTATGTTTGCCTACTATTGTTTGTACAGATGAACGTGGTACCTTCATGCAATTGGAAATTGCTCCCAATGATGAACCAGACTTGATTTTCCCATGATATCAAGCAAAGAGGCACTGAGTTTGAAGGTAGGCCTTGAAATACATCCACAGGTACACCTCCAATTGACTCAAATGATGTCAATTAGCCTATCAGAAGCTTCTAAAGCCATGACATCATTTTCTGGAATTTTCCAAGCTGTTTAAAGGCACTGTCAACTTAGTGTATGTAAACTTCTGACCCACTGGAATTGTGATGCAGTGAATTATAAGTGAAATAATCTGTCTGTAAACAATTGTTGGAAAAATTATTTGTGTCATGCACAAAGTAGCTGTCCTAACCGACTTGCCAAAACTATAGTTTGTTAACAAGAAATTTGTGGAGTGGTTGAACAACGAGTTTTAATGACTCCAACCTAAGTGTGTGTAAACTTCTGACTTCAGCTGTAGGTGTAAAGGGCATTTTCCTTGTTGACTTACCATTCTGTTAGGGAAGGTGCTGAAGTCCTTTACCATGATCTGTCTGAGCATGTCAGGGTCAGCTACCACCACCACGGGCCTCCGGCCTAGATAGTATCTGGAGAGACAACACAGGACAGGTTGACATGCCAGACACATTTGTTTGCACGCATACACACACAAAGGCATACACACAGGAGCATTCACACAGCCACACACCCACACAAACAGACACACATGCGCACACATGCGCACACACACACATACACCACACACATACACCACACACATACATCACACACACACAAACGGCTTTGGGGCTAGCATGAATAAATAACAGGACGCCAATCAAAAGTGGTGGTCATCACAGAGGAAGTGAGGCCTGGGGAGAAATATACTCAAAACCACACCCACACACCTTAGACTTGGACTTGTTGAGGAGGCTAATACTGAAGTAGAGTCTTACAACAGAAGAACAACAAGCCATGGGCTTGATAAACCACAGGATTTAAAGGAGCAAAGTCATGGCTTTGTTTGTTTCCTACAGCACCACTCGTTATTGTTCTAAGCTAGTCCTCTCTGTCAGGATTGCCTCAGTTCACTGCAATGATGGCCAGGATACACTGACTAACTGCTCAGTCCTATCTCACCATGTTATAGGACATAGGCCATAGGAGATTTGTCACAAGGCTGAGTGGAGGGCTAATGCCTGGTGCTATAAAGCCAAGGTTAAAAGGTAAGGAGAAAGTCCTCTCTCACAGGAACTCCATCTTGTTAAGTGCCTTTTTAATGAAAGTACATTTCAAATGCAATTTTTTTTGAAGATAATTAGACACTGCAGATTGATAATTGGATATTAAATCTTCCAGGCAAATAAGAGATACAATACATCTAGGAATATTGGAGGATTTAAAAGCTCCTCATTTATTGGAGAGTCTAAGGTTTCCAATCATCAGTGGAATACAGTCTGGGTAAAGGTAGCTAGTATAAATATGATATTCAGCCCTGAGCGAGGGGCTGTATGGGGAGCCACACTGGAGCACTGAGACTGTCTGTCACTATGAATTAAGAGTACCGTGCTCATCCCTGGCTCCCCTAAGTTACTCACACGCACACATGCACGCGCACACACACCCACCCCTCATCGGGGCTCATCAAAAAGCAGACAGCTATTCCTGCTGCTCCTATGGCAGTGTCTCATTCCTACAGTGACACACTAATCCAGCTCAGCCTGTGGCCAATCTCTATTCCTGTTATAGTTGTTATAATACCTACAGAAAAACATGTTGCCTCTGATAGATGCAGGGTGTCTATAGTCATTCAGACTACTACAACAGCTGTGAATAGTTACATTAATGAAACAATTCCTCTCAAAACTTTTAAGTCAGCATTTTTGGTTGAGGGACTGATGGTATAATGGCTTTCAACAGATTCACAAACAACTCCTGGACCCATAAAACAAAAGGTCTCAGAGTAGGAGTGCTGATCCAGGATCAGTGTTGCCTTTTCGATCATAATGAATAAGATTATGAGGGGGGGGGGGGGGGGGGCTGATCCTATATCATCACTCCTACTCAGAAACATTATTTGAACATAGGCCATGAACTCTGGATGACATGAAAGGAGGGTAGGCTACAGAAGATGTTGCTCTAGTCTTGTCCCCAGTTGCAAAGCTAATGTTACTCCACATGTAGCAGGGTTTAAATAGTACGGGGTAATGGTCCAGCAGTAGAGGGAGGACTCTGACCTCCATTTAAAGGAAGGTCATTTAACAATCCATTTGTCTGTTTATGACTGCACCAGGCTGTGACACTGGACAGGTAATGGTTCTGTTATCTGGCCCGGAAGTGAGTTCCATTCCATAGCCTGCATGGGTAACATTATAACCACTCTGGCCTGGCTACTCAGACCAACTAGTAGCTATGCAGGCTCCTCTGTGTGTTGGTGTGTTTCATGACCCATCGGTGGCTATAGTCGCAACACCGTAACTATACAAATGTATGAATGCATATCATTCCATTTGTGTGTTTGCAAAGTTAAGGTGTAAGTTTCACCTGCCATTGTATGGTCCTGCTGTATTTTAGTTTCCAAAATACAAATCACAAATATTTCTGCCTGAGCATATTCATGGTGCATTTTGTTAGCAGAGAAACTAGGTTTTTTGTGTGTTTTTTCTTCTTCTTCGATTGTCCATTAGATGTATTTATATGATCTGTATTTATGTTATACAGTTGAAGTCAGACGTTTACATACACTTAGGTTGGAGTCAATAAAACTCGTTTTTCAACCACTCCACACATTTCTTGTTAAAAACAACTATCGTTTTGGCAAGTTGGTTAGGACATCTACTTTGTGCATGACACAAGTCACTTTTCTAACAATTGTTTACAGACAGATTATTTCACTTATAATTCACTATATCACTGTATCCAGTGGGTCAGAAGTTTCCATACACTGAGTTGACTGTGCCTTGAAACAGCTTGGAAAATTCCAGAAAATGATGTTATGGCTTTAGATGCTTCTGATAGGCTAATTGACATAATTTGAGTCAATTGGAGGTGTACCTGTGGATGTATTTCAAGGCCTACCTTCAAACTCAGTGAAGCTTTGCTTGATATCATGGGAAAATCAAAATAAATCAGCCAAGACCTCAGAAAAACAATTGTAGACCTCTACAAGTTTGGTTCATCCTTAGGAGCAATTTCCAAACGCCTGAAGGTACCACGTTCATCTGTACAAACAATAGTACGCAAGTATAAACACCATGGGACCACGCAGCCGTCATACCGCTCAGGAAGGAGACGCATTCTGTCTCCTAGAGATTAATGTACTTTGGTGCGAAAAGTGCAAATCAATCTCAGAACAGCAGCAAAGGACCATGTGAAGATGCTGGAGGAAACAGGTACAAAGTATCTATATCCACAGTACAACGAGTCCTATATCGACATGAAAGGCCACTCAGCAAGGAAGAAACCACTGCTCCAAAACCGCCATAAAAAAGCCAGACTATGGTTTTCAACTGCACATGGGGACAAAGATCATACTTTTTGGAGAAATTTCCTCTGGTCTGATGAAACCGTGAAGCACGGGGGTGGCAGCATCATGTTGTGGGTGTGCTTTGCTACAGGAGGGACTGGTGAACTTCACAAAATAGATGGCATCATGAGGTGGGAAATTATGTGGATATATTTAAGCAACATTTCAAGACATCAGTCAGGAAGTTAAATCTTGGTCACAAATGGTCTTCCAAATGGACAATGACACAAGCATTCTTCCAAAGTTGTGGCAAAATGGCTTAAGGACAACAAATTCAAGGCATTGGAGTGGTATTGGAGTGGTCAACTGAAAAAGTGTGTGTGAGCAAGGAGGCCAGCAAACCTGACTCAGTTACACCAGCTCTGTCAGGAGCAATGGGCCAAAATTCACCCAACTTATTGTGGGAAGCTTGTGGAAGGCTACCCATAATGTTTGACCCAAATTAAACAATTTAAAGGCAATGCTACCAAATACTAATTGAGTGTATGTAAACTTCTGACCCACTGGGAATGTGATGAAAGAAATAAAAGCTAAAATAAATCATTCTCTCTACAATTATTCTGACATTTCACATTCTTAGAATAAAGTGAAAAGTTAGTTAAATGTATTTGGCTAAGGTGTATGTAAAATTCCGACTTCAACTGTATGTCTCATATGAAAAATAAAGACACTTTGAAAGACTTGGTTCTAGCACTGAGTGCTTTCAACTTTGATAAGTTGATAGGGGAGCGTTCTGAGACGACGGGTTCAATCAATGTGCCATGAGCCTCTTTCTTCTGGAAAAACGACGTATCGAGCTAGTGTACTACTCTTGCTGAAGGCTGTAGTAATGTCTTTTGGCATATATCCGTGCATTCTGGCTTAAGTTTGCTTTTCCTGTCATGGCACGAAATCCAGCCATAGTGAAAGCAATTATCCCCGCTCTACTCCTCCAACCTTTTACATACAGAGAGAACGAGAGGAGCCTTCTCCCTTTGATGTGCTCTTAAGGGAAAAAAATCTGCCTTCCATAAGCAGGCCTGTATAATCAACACAGAGCTAATCTATCTGCACATCTAAGTGTGTGGCACTGGCATAAGTTTTCCAAGAAGCTTCTTTTTTAATCTTAGGGTGTTGCTTTTCACTAGCCTGGTCCCAGATCAGTTTGTGCTGTCTTGCCAATTCTTACGGTCATCGTCACATCATTGTTTGGCAAGACAAGCACAAACAGATCTGGGACCAGCCTAGCTTTTCACAAGCTTCACTGATACTTCTAACACGTCTAACAGAGGACAGGTTAGAACACTGGACAAGTCAATAAGAGTGTCCTGTATGACTTGGCTAGGATGTCAATGCAGAGAAGTGTCAATCACTTACCCACATACTCTCCCATACTTGTGAATCAGGTCCATGTGAACACCGGAAAAGCCCTGAAAAGAAAGATTAGAAAGGAACCAACTGAGATTATATAATTTATCATTTTATATGAGAGGCTTTGGTGACATCTTATCCATTCTCTCTGCTATAATGAAATGATGTGATTCCCTGTGGGTAGCTGATTGACATCTGCTAAATAAGCACTGTCCGTTGTCTTAGCTACTGGTGTAAACTTCAAAGAAACGCCCTAGCAGCACACGACGACAGCTGCATTGATTTGTCTGACACGTCTTAGCAACCTCAGACTCCTTCACATTACTGTGTCAGATGCCGACGTTGACACATGACTGACATCTTAATAAAGATGCTAAAACTTTACCCTGAACTATGATCCCTGACCAACAGGGTACTGGAAATGCAAAGTGTGTGTGTGTGTGTGTGTGTGTGTGTCTGTGTGTGTCTGTGTGTGGGCATGTTAGTATGGTTCCTTAAAAACACACGCTTCTTGAACTGCGTGCTTCTCCATACAAACGAGTCGTTTTATCTGAAAAACTGCCTTTCATCTTCTTCCAGTTGACTTGTTCGCAATCTTCTATAGAACAACAGGCTTGACAGACTGACAGAAAGAAGGAGAAGTGACGGTTTCAGTTCTGCTGTGCATTGATCTTCACTATTGATCTGCTCAAACAGTTCCTGTCTCAAGGTCTGTGTGTGTGTGTGTGCACGTGTGTGTGTTTTGGATTTTACTATCCTTGTGGGGACATTTCGCCAGTCCTCACAGGGAAAAATATTTAGGTGTTAGGGTTAGAGGTCTGGGTTTAAGGTTAAGGTTAGGTTAAGGGTTAGGTTTAGGGGGTTAGGGAAAATAGGATTTTGAATGGGAATCAATTGTCTGGTTTCCACAAGGACAGTAAAACAAACAGGTGTGTGTGTGTGTGTGTGTGTGTGTGTGTGTGTGTGTGTGTGTGTGTGTGTGTGTGTGTGTGCGTGCGTGCGTGCGAGAGAGCGCTTAACTCATCACAGCTCTATAATACAAAACATCAGCCACTGTGATTTTAGACTCAGAACATTCAGTTCCTTTCACATCAATCTGGGGAATGAATCCATGGTAGGCCTACTGCAACGTACTGCAACGTAGCTACTGCAACGTAGCACACTTAATTCAACCACACTTAATAATTGTACCCTTTTAGATCATAATGAATGTGATTGTGTAGACAGAGGGAACCTGATCCTAGATCAGCACTCTGATACACTTTCTGAATGTGGGCCCAGTACAGATGCTTGTTTGTCCCACTGTAGGAGCCCTGTCTTATCTCTTATGAATTAAAATGACACAACCAGTCGGATGTTGAACTGTTGGAAAACGTGTTGTAGGGATGCTTTGTTAAAATCGGCACCAGAACTAAGGGAGAGAGAAGGCAAACACGTAATATAATTTTGTTGTCAGTATGTGGTCTCGGCATCATTTGCATATTTGAATACAACACACTGCCAGTATTGCACTAAAAGCATACAGGAGAAGAGCTGCAATTTTATGTGACATTTTCTCAAAGAATCCAAAACACAGAACACTTGTCTACTTCAGCATGCTCATCCCTATAAGAGAGTAACCTGTAAGAGATTCCCTGCAGTCATGCATTTGTATTCACATGCGGACCAATGGTTTGACCCTGGCGTGTGTGTGTGTACTATGGGTTTTGTTAAGCCTTTGTCTACTGCAGTGTGTATACTTACTGCCTCCCTGTCTGTGCACTAGATGCACCTTACTCTTGGCACATGTCGCATGTGCTGCAGCCTCCTGTCTTCTGAGGGGATAACGTTTTGTGTTGTTGTGATGGCTAGCCTGGCTGTGAAGTAGTCCCTGTGTGACAGACAGTGGAGCCGTTAGCCAGGGGATTGATGGGCCTGATGAAATATACAATAGGACCCAACACACACACACACACACACACACACACACACACACACACACACACACACACACACACACATCCAATAACCCAGGCAGGCCTGCTATCCTCTCCTCTCATCACACAGTGAACTCAGCAGAATGGATCAGAGCGGACCTCTGTGTCCCGCATCATCTCTCATCAACACATTACGCCTGACGAGTAACAATCTCACCGTGGAGAAAGTTAAGCTTTAGAGACAGGGACATGGTGTCATGTGGACTACTAAATAAATGGTACTATCTGCAAGTACACACAGAGTTTTGCTTAAGGAGAAACATAAGAAATAGCGCAATCAAATGTCCAATAACCTTTTTGAGGAATAGCAACTTTGCTTAACTTAATTCTTAAGTCTATCATTAAGGAAAAAATGGCAGTTAAGAAGAAATGTCTTCTTAAGAAGGTTTTGTAAATCTGGGCCCAGGAGTGTACATAAACAGTAGAACCAAGCTCAAGCTCTTTCACAGGAGTTTTACCCACATTCAAGAGACTACGATTATGAATTGGTAATATCTTAGACAGAGCCCTGATGCTCTGCAGTCTGACTAGTGCATGTTGAGTGTATTGCTCATGACGACTCCATTGTCCTGCCACTAGATGTCAGTGCAGAGCAGAGACAGGGCTGGTGGAGGGCTGGTGAACGCTCCCCAGGGCTTTTTATAAAGCTTGTCTACAGAAAGGGTTTGCTTGCGTGACCTTCTCATAGATGGCATAAGAATATAACCGTGAACAATGTACCCATGTGCCGTGCATGTCTGCTGGAGTCAGGGGTAGCACTGGACACCAGTCAAAAATGATTAGGATACATTTCCCTCAGTATTCAGTGGAGCAGGGTGAGGGAATGTATGAGCAAAAATAAAGGAAAGAAAATGTCTTACATTCATGAACCAAGAACACACACGCTAAAATGACCTTTCTGTCTCAACTCTTTCTCCGTCTTTCTGCGAGGCAGTAGAATCAGAGAAGAACCAGAGTTGAATAGCCTGATCGCCCCCCCCTTCACCCATCCCTTTGGAGGCGAACCACAGCCCGAGAACAATGGGGGGGGTCTCAAAGAGGATTGCATCTCCACATAGAAGAAAAAGCTGTGGTGGGCATTCATTCAGTCTTCATGTTTACGAAGAAAACCACTACATATGATCATGTGAAAGACAGACCGAGAGAGGGCTCCTCAATCCTCCTCAATCCTCCTCAACCCTTCTGGCTGAACTGAATAGTGGTCCGTTGGCTCACAAAGGGGAACCTGTCTCGTTAAGATGCTTATAGAAAGCACTGGGCTCGTTGATATGCAAGGCGAGAGTGGCCCACAGTTTTCCTGCTTTAGAGTTAATTAAGTACCAGGCAGACACCGTTTGGCAGAGTGCCCCGGCTGGTCTACCCCCCTCTCCCCTCCGGAGCCCTGGGATGGCTACCGCCCTGGCATTCCTGCAGTCTGGGCCCCCATGGAGGGGTGATGGGTACAGAGCATTGGGGTGCGCCCGACAGAGTGCCCCTTCATGGTGCTGCCCACTGCACCAGTCCAAACTGTCTCCATTCATCCATCTCTCTCTCTCTTTCCCTGTTTCTTTATCCCTCTCTTTTCCTCTCCTTCTCCACAGTCCCTCCCTCTCCATCTCTCTCTCCCCCAGTCTTTTTATCACTGCAGAGACCGTCGCATAGCAATACCGGACACACAGTGCTGCTTAATGTTCTAACCACAATGCCGAGCAGAGCCGGAGAGGTGCCGGTCACCAACAGAGGCATACTTCATCAAGTCCAGGATAGTGTGTGTGTGTGTGTGTGTGTGTGTGTGTGTGTGTGTCAAGCATGCGCAGGACAGACTCCCCCACAGCTCCTGCCACAGACAACTCTTAATTGAGGATTCATCACTGACGGAACCAATCAATAGTTTGCGGTCTTGACTCGACAACGCAACACATAACATTCGGAAGTTTGTCCTATCCGAATTCCTCTTACGACTGCTGCAGAATGAAACACAGCAACAAGGCGTTGGGTCCCATCTGAAATGGTACCCTATTCCCTATATAGTGCACTACTTATGACCATGGCTCTTGTAGGGAATTGGGTGCCATTTCGGACGGATCTTTGGTCTAGGGAGAGATAGACATTCCTCTCTCTATCTATTCACCATGCCCAATAATTACTCTGCCCCACTTTGTAGTTCCATTCAGAGAGTCTGCACCGCAGTGTCCTCAGCTTTAGGCTGACCTTGGGAGTCATGGAGAGATGTTGGCCAGGGAAGAGGCTGGACCATGCCATTAAATCTGTGGGGGTTTAGCTCTCAGAGCTCTCAATCTCTTGTAAGCTAGGCCCGGTAATACCAGCTCTCTTTCGCTGGCTAATGTACTGTTTGGCTGTGTTGTGTGAAGGGGCCAGAGAGGTTGAGGGGATGCCATCTTTACAGGGGGGAACATGGGGGTTGGTGGTGGGTGAACCTCTATATCTGTGGCTTGGGTATCAGAAAGGGTCAACCAGTCAGCCAGCACGCCAGTCAGCCAGATAGAGATAGAGCTCAACCAGAGCGCTAGGGAGCAGTCAGACTGCGTGTCACCCTGTCAGCCAGTGAGCCAGTCAGGGACTGAGCTCAACCACAGGAGTGTGGCGGTGGGGAGCAGTCACTGTGTGTGTCAGCTAGTGATGGGGGGGAAATAAATACAGTTACATATCGCTATACGTATCATTTATCGCTATACGTATAATTTATCGCTATACATATCATTTATCGCTATACATATCATTTATCGCTATACATATCATTTATCGCTATACATATCATTTATCGCTATACATATCATTTATCGCTATACATATCATTTATCGCTATACGTATAATTTATCGCTATACATATCATTTATCGCTATACATATCATTTATCGCTATACGTATAATTTATCGCTATACATATCATTTACCGCTATACATATCATTTATCGCTATACATATCATTTACCACTATACATATCATTTATCGCTATACATATAATTTATCGCTATACGTATAATTTATCGCTATACATATCATTTATCGCTATACATATCATTTATCGCTATACATATCATTTACCGCTATACATATCATTTACCGCTATACATATCATTTATCGCTATACATATCATTTATCGCTATACATATCATTTATCGCTATACATATCATTTACCGCTATACATATCATTTATCGCTATACATATCATTTACCACTATACATATCATTTATCGCTATACGTATAATTTATCGCTATACATATCATTTACCGCTATACATATAATTTATCGCTATACATATCATTTATCGCTATTTGACTCCAGGTATGTGTCGAGGTACAGATCTGGGGAAGGGTACCAAAAACGTCTGCAGCATTGAATGTTCCCAAGAACACAGTGGCCTCCATCATTCTTAAATGGATGAAGTTTGGAACCACCAAGACTCCTCCTTTGGCCGCCTGGCCAAACTGAGCAATCGGGGGAGGTGACCAATAACCCGATGGTCACTCTGACAGAGCACTAGAGTTCCTCTGTGGAGATGGGAGAACCTTCCAAAAGGACAACCATCTCTGCAGGCCTTTATGGTAGAGTGGCCAGACGGAAGCCACTCCTCAGTAAAAGGCACATGACAGCCTGCTTGGAGGTTGTCAAAAGGCACCTAAAGACTCTCAGACCATGAGAAACAATATTTTCTGGTCTGATAAAACCCAAAATTGAACTCTTTGGCCTGAATGCCAAGCTTCACATCTGGAGGAAATCTGGCAGCCTTCCTACGGTGACGCATGGTGGTGGCAGCATCATGCTGTGGGGATGTTTTTCAGCGGCAGGGACTGGGAAACTAGTCAGGATCAAGGCAAAGAAGAACAGAGCAAAGTACAGAGAGATTCTTGATGAAAACATGCTCCAGAGTGCCAGACTAGGGCGAAGGTTCAACTTCCAACAGGACAACGACCCTAAGCACACAGACAACGCAGGAGTGACTACGGGACAAGTCACTGAATGTCCTTGGGTGGCCCAGCCAGAGCCCGGACTTAAACACGAACGAACATCTCTGGAGAGACCTGAAAATAGCTGTGCATCAATGCTCCCCATCAAACCTGACTGAGCTTGAGAGGATCTGCAGAGAAGAATAGGAGAAACTCCTCAAATACAGGTGTGCCAAGCTTGTAGCGTCCTACCAAAGAAGACTCTAGGCTGTAACCGCTGCCAAAGCTTCTTCAACAAAGTACTGGGAAAAGGGTCTGAATACTTATGAAAATGTAATATTTCAGGTTTTTATGTTTAATACATTTGCAAACAATTTTCTAAATAAATTGTGTGTAGATTGATGAGGGGAAAAAACGATTTAATCCATTTTAAAATAAGGCTGTAATGTAACAAAATGTGGAAAAAGTCAACACTTTCCGAATGCACTCCAGCTGTAGCATTAGCTATTTTTCACCCAATAGCTTGGTCTCCATCTTTTACATTTGAGTCATTTAGCAGATGGTCTTATCCAGAGCGACTTACAGGAGCAATTAAGGTTAAGTGCCTTGCTCAAGGGCACATTGACTGATTTTTCACCTAGTCAGCTCTGAGATTCGAACAAGCGACCTTTCAGTTACTGGCTAAATGCTCTTAACCACTAGACTTTTTAAATAGTGAACCAACATGTTTTCAGCAATGTTATTTCCCTGACTAATCAAAACTCGTTTTCTCATGCTCTCTCTTGTCTCAGACACATAGTGAGCAATATGTTTGGAACATGAAATCGCAGTAAAATCACGTTATCGAACCGCGATACATATAGAATCATGAGAATCACAATACATATCGTATCGGCACCTAGGTATCGTGATAATATGTCTTGTGATGTCCCTGGCAATTACCAGCCCTGATGTCAGCCCGTCTACCTCGACCATCTCAGACCTCCTTCCGTACTCTGGATTTTACTTTGTTACATTTTTAATTGAACCTTTATTTAACTAGGCAAGTTAGTTAAAAACATATTTACAATGATGGCCTACCCCGGATGATGCTGGGCCAATTGTACGCCGCCCTACTGGGCTCCTGATCACGGTCGGTTGTTAACAGCCCGGGATCGAACCCGGGTCTGCAGTGACGCCTCTAGCACTGCTGCGCCACTCAGGATTCCACTAAAGTGGGTGACAGGTCTGCCACCACTGGAGCTTCTTCTAGGCACTGACTGTGTGGTGGTCACTGGCAGAAGTCAGCGTCATGTTGAAAACCGACTAAATTGGCACATCATGTGTGCTGGGTGTGTTGGATACAGGGACGCCGTGCTAGTAAAACACACATGTGCATGCGCGCAAATGCATCCACATACCGTATGATCATGCACTTACACACACAAACACACACACACACATACAAAGACACACACTTTCTCGTTGTTGTGTTTGGCTATGAGTGTGGCTTTCAGAAGTGGGTCAGATGATTGTATATGAGAGCACCACTCCAGAGAGGGCTCTTTGTGTCTGCAGAGTCTCAGCACTCACACACACACACTATGGCAGCAGCAGCAGCATCTCCCCTGCTTCACCTGGAGAGACCGCCCAGCCCCAGACAGACAGTGAAATTATGCAAGGCACTGAAGGCAGAGCTTCATGCATACTTAACCACCTCAGCCCTTAGCCTGCCAGGCTGCCACTGCAGTTCAGCTGAGAAGGACACTCTAAGAGCACTGGCTATTGTGTAAGAGGCTTCGGAGCACTAGGTTCTCCTTAGATCAAGCTATTAAAAGCATATCACTGTATCTCTCAGATATATTCATCGAAGAGAGACCATGCAACAGTCAGTGCCTATTTGAGACAGCAGCCTACAGAGCACTCATTCCCAATCCTACGTCAATGATGGCAGAATAAGACAAACAGGCAAAGTAGGAAGAAGAGGGATAAGAGAGAGAGCGAGCGGAAGCCAGAGAGAGAAAGTCATAGCAGCCCTAGAAAAAGCCCAGTGAGCTAGTTACAGTGAGTGACAGGCGACCCAGCCCACTCTGCCTGTCTGCCCTGCTAAGGATTATTGACCTCTGAATCTCATCAAGATCTGTCCTGCAGAGAAACATCCAGAAGCCACCACACCATAGGCAATAATCACACATAGCATTTAAAGGAATTGTCTTACATGAATGGATGTCAAACGGAATGTCAAGCACAAGAGTAACATGCTGACCACACCGCAACGCGAGCGCTGCAAAATAAATGTACACATGCATGTTATTCAATCACACACTGCTCGTGCCCCTCAGCGAGTGTCTGCGTGGCCAGGCTCTAAAAAAGAAATAGGTTCTATTTGTGATGCTCAACTCGCTGAAAGTCTGGCCTTCCCATCTACTCATTGGTTTTTAGGAGCATATACCCACATGGGTGATTGAAAGAATAATTGACGTCCACACTCCAGTTGGTTGTAGTAACACATCGTAAAGTTAGTTGCCAACTGCCCTATAAAGTCCAAAGAAGAAAAAAAGAAGCCTGAGGAAAGAGGAGAGATGACGAGAAAGGAATTCGGTTTACCCTTTTATCTGTGGATTAATTGTCAGAGTAGAGGACCTTGTGCATTTCAGGTAAAATAACAACCCACTGTTTATATCCCAGGACAAATTAGCTAGCAACAGCAAGCTGGCTAGCTAAATTGCCATGAATGTTTAATGCTTTTCGACCTGTCCCCAAATCAATATAATTGGTTCAGAGTTTGTTTTGATATTTCAACCTGCGTGTCCTGATCGTGTCTGGTGTGGGGGTACAAAATCAACATGCGCGCAATGGCGCACACAGGCACACGCGTGCGCAACTATTGTTGTTATCAATAGTTAGGGATAGTATTTCCTGTGTGAGTAAATTTAAGGAATAACACCCAAGACTTCAGATTGTATACAAATGTCGGTAAATCATATTCATTTCTGGAAAATACTGTTATTCCCCTTTAATCTCTAGTGTCTTTGTTGCAGGGTAGGATGGGTAGAATCGTGAGTGGATCAAAATATCCCCATATTAAATCAGTGATATTTAACCCTCCCTCCCACTCACTTTTTTTTTTAATTTAAAATTTTACATTATATATTCATCATAAAAGTAATGCAATTAACAATAAGGGTAATGTATTTGGGAATCACATGGTATTAAAAGTCTTTAATTAACTTGTTAGTCGTTTATAATGAACAAATCTAATGAAGTGCAGCTAGATGTTGGAAGCCTGATTTCTCTCACCTTCAGGGGTGGTGTGTGCGTGCGGATGTCTGCGTGGGAGTGTGTGTTTGTGAGTGTGTGTGTGTGTGTGTGTGTGTGTGTGTGTGTGTGTGTGTGTGTGTGTGTGTGTGTGTGTACCCCCAAAAAGGACAGGCAATACCCAATCATTGCCTCGGTCAAAGGTAAGCAAAACTTTGCACTGAACTTTGTATTAAACATTTAAATATCACAATAGTAAGAAGGTAAAATATGTATACATGAAGTTGTTTCTTTGAGTGAGAGTGTATCCATCTTCCATAGTAGTCGGTATCTTACCTGACGAAATAGAAACATGTTCCCAAAGAACGGGGACGGTGCCTGATTCCACATCGAGCCAGGGCTGAATAGGGGAATGTAGCATACCTAGAGAGAGAGAGAGAGAGAGGGGAGAGAGAGGACAGAGAGAGAGAAGAGAGAGACGAGAGAGAGAGGAGAGAGAGGACAAAGAGGAAAGAGAGAGAAAGAGAGAGGAGAGGGAGAGAGAGAAGGGAAAGGAGAAAGATAAGAGAGGAGAGAGAGAGTAGAAAGAGAGAGAGAAGAGAAAGGAGAGACAGAGAGAGAAAGAGAGAAGAGAGAGAGAAAGAGAGAAGAGAGAGTGAGAGAGAGAAATGAGAGAGAGAGAGAAGAGAAAGAGATAAGAGGGAGAAGAGAAAGGAGAGAGAGACAGAGAGAGAGAAAGAGAGAAGAGAGAGAGAGAAGAGAGAGAGAAAGAGAGGAGAGAGAGAGAGAGAAAAGAAGAGAAAGGAGAGAGAGACAGATATAGAAAGAGAGAAGAGAGAGAGAGAGAGAAAGAGAGAGAGAGAAAGGAGAGAGAGACAAAGGGAGAGAAAGAGAGGAGAGAGAGAGAGAGAGAGAGTGAGAAGGAGAGAGAGACAGAGAGAGAGAGAGAGTGAAAGGAGAGAGGGACAAAGGGAGAGAAAGAGAGGAGAGAGAGAGAGAGAGAGAGCGAGAGAGAAAGGAGAGAGAGACAAAGGGAGAGAAAGAGAGGAGAGAGAGAGAGAGAGAAAGGGGGGACAAAATAAATAGAGAAACAGAGACAGAAAGAGAGACAAAGAGAGTCGGAGTGTGAGCTAGTAACGTCTAAAAGAGAACGGGGGATAAGGTAGTAATGCTACAGAGATTACGGCGTCTAATGTGGCAGATATGCTGCCTAAGCAGCGCCTCACACAAACACACAACATTCTTACACTGGAAGGATTTATTTGTTCGGGGGAATGTAAAAAATTCCAGACTTTGACTCCTAAAACAGAACAGCAAAATGGAACAGCATGCATTATTCATCACAGGAGCTGCTGCCGTTTTCTGCTGACATGCAAGTCTTTGGAATGTGGAAGGGGCCTTTTGTACAGGACTTTGAGGAGCATTATGGGATACGACAGCTGGGATGTTCTTTAGTCATGTAATACGCCGTCTGCTCTAAACGTGGTGGATTCTGTAGAGTGTGTGTGTGTATTTGAGTATCCTGGCCATTGAAAGGGCAATTAAATGATGGCTGCCTCCTTGTTTGCTGCTACAGTCACGGACTACGAGGCTAAGAGACAGGAAATTGTGTTTACAGTCAGAAAATAAAGCTGTACACACAAACACTCCCACACAGGCAGGGAGGGAGATGTTACAGACAGGCAGGCTTATGGATCAGGGCAAACAACTCATATATACTCATATATACTCATATTTCCACGTTGTACATAAACAACTAACACAAGAAGGCAGCAAGACAGAGCAGCCAATACAGGACGGATTCACACATACGCTCACAGGCACGCAATACCGCTGATGCTAAATGCGCACACACACACACACACACACACACACACACACACACACACACGCACACACACACCCCAAGACCTCTCATACTAAAAACCAAAATAGATTTGAGCATCCACTTCATCTCCCCCTAAGCCCCTTAAGGAGGACCATTACCATATTAGTGAAACTCAAACTGTAGATGAAACGCTGGACAAGACATCTCATCACACCAACTCATTTTAAAACACCTTCGCAATTATAACGATGCGCGTCACACAGCCGTGACAGACAGACATCCCTCTCAATGTACATCAGAAGAGGGACTCACAGCGCATAGTAACTGCTTTGGAATTCCGTGGCGTTTTACTCCATTAAGTCCCATACTCTAGCCTACATCCCTGATTGACACAGTGGTTAATGTCCTATGTTACGGAGTGATGCAGACTGGGTGAGATATTGTGTTTTGTTTCCACTGTTGCTGTGGCAATGTGTGAGTTTATAATGGCTGGTGGCATGGCCTCATTTACGGAGAGACAGGGGTAGTGGTGTTGTCATCAGCAGCAGGCAAATGTCACTCTGTCAGTCTCTACTACAGAGAACAAACATATCTAACTGTGGGTGTTGCTGTAGAGGCCATGAAGAAGGCCATGAAGAGGCCATGAAGAAGGCCAAGTAGAGGCCATGAAGAGGCCATGAAGAGGACATGAAGAGGCCATGAAGAGGCCATGAAGAGGACATGAAGAAGGCCATGAAGAGGCCATGAAGAGGACATGAAGAGGACATGAAGAGGCCATGAAGAGGACGTGAAGAGGTAATGAAGAAGGCCATGAAGAGGCCATGAAGAGGCCATGAAGAAGGCCATGAAGAGGCCATGAAGAAGGCCATGAAGAGGCCATGAAGAGGCCATGAAGAAGGCCATGAAGAAGGCCATGAAGAGGCCATGAAGAGGCCATGAAGAGCCCATGAAGAAGGCCATGAAGAAGGCCATGAAGAGGCCATGAAGAAGGCCATGAAGAATAAGCAGTCAATAAGCACACAAATGTTCCTTTACTGACTGACTTGTCATCTAATAAGATATGGTGAGTGCTAAGCCCAGGGATGTGATCCAGCTGAAGCTGGGCATTACCGCACACACACGCACGCACGCACAGACACACACACACACACACACACACACACACACACACACACACACACACACACACAGAGAGAGAGACAGACAGGTGCTCCTATGAGAGCAAAGATTTAGTGTTCCTACAACACCACGGCAGCAAAATGAAGGCTGGAACATAGCTGTTATATGATTGACATACTGTATAGTCTAGAAACCAACAAACTATACCGTTGCTTCATTGACTTATGAGCAAAAGGGAATTAGACTGAAACGTACTATGCTACAGCACATGTTCAGGTTAACCAGGCCAAGCTGTTATGTACTGTGCTACAAAGAGATGTGCTGAGCTATGCTACATACATAAGGCCACACAGTTTCGACTAGCTCTCACAGTCTCACTTCAGCATTAGACATTCATCCATGTTTCTCAAATGTCACATTTCAAAATTGTTGCAAACGTCAAATTTGAGGTTAAGTTTAGGCATTAACTCTGAATGGTTCAGGGAAGGGTTAAGGTTTGGGATAGGCTTAAAACAAAAATATCTAAAACAACTTTCTATGGCCGGATTCAAACTTGTTACCTTTGGAATCAGAGGCAGATGCTTACGCCTCATATGCTCCCTTCAAATTTTGGGGGGCACTGAGCAAATTTCAGGTCTGCTGAGCGCAAATTGAAACATTTTAAAATTCTGTGCAACTTCCGGCGTGCGTTTACTGTGAAGATTGAGGCTATACCCAGTTTTAACAGTGGCCCAGTAGGCTACTGCGGGTATTTATTCATAATGTTGGCCTACCATCAAAAACAATGGAGAAAATGCATCCTATAACATTTTAACAGGGAAATAGTTGTTTTATCATTCAGCCTACAGTAACAGCAGCTAATGTGTGATTCGATGAGACTTGAAAAAACCTGCAGGCTTTGACATTAACTTGTTTCACCACTTGTCCTTTAGACAAGGAAATGACTGAAAATGTTGTGTTATCTGATTCAAGAAACCACTATACAAAACACAATTCATCATTATAGATAATCCGACTATTTTTACCTTTATTTAACAAGGCAAGTCAGTTAAGAACAAATTCTTATTTTCAATGACGGCCTAGGAACAGTGGGTTAACTGCCTGTTCAGGGGCAGAACGACAGATTTGTACATTGTCAGCTCGGGGGTTTGAACGCTCGAACCACTAGGCTACCCTGCCGCCCCACTATTACAGACTACAAAGGGAAGCACAGCCGAGAGCTGCCTGTTGACACGAGCCTACCAGACGAGCTAAATAACTTCTATGCTTGCTTCGAGGCAAGTAACACTGAAACATGCATGAGAGCACCAACTGTTCCGGATGACTGAGTGATCACGTTCTCCGCAGCCGCTGTGAGTAAGACAGTTAAACAGGTCAACATTCACAAGGCTGCTGGGCCAGAAGGATTACCAGGACATGTACTCTGAGCATATGCTGACCAACTGGCAAGTGTCTTCACTGACATTTTCAACCTCTCCCTGTCTGAGTCTGTACATGTTTCAAGCAGACCACCATAGTCCCTGTGCCCAAGAACACTAAGGTAACCTGCCTAAATGACTACCGACCCATAACACTCACGTCTGTAGCCATGAAATGCTTTGAAAGGCTGGTCATGGCTCACATCAACACCATTATCCCAGAAACCCTAGACCCACTACAATTTGCATACCGCACCAACAGATCCACAAATGATGTAATCTCTATTGCACTCCACACTGCCCTTTCCCACCTGGACAAAAGAAACACCTACAGTGGCTTGCGAAAATATTCACCCCCCTTGGCATTTTTCCTATTTTGTTGCCTTACAACCTGGAATTAAAATAGATTTTGGGGGGGTTTTATCATTGGATTTACACAACATACCTACCAAGAGCCAAATAATTTTTATTGTGAAAAAAAACAAGAAAAAATACAAAAAAGACAGAAAACTTGAGCGTGCATAACTATTCTCTCCCCAAAGTCAATACTTTGTAGAGCCACCTTTTGCAGCAATTACAGCTGCAAGTGTCTTGGGGTATGTCTCTATAAGCTTGGCACATCTAGCCACTTGTTTTTTTGCCTATTTTTCAAAGCAAAACTGCTCCGGGTACATCAAGCTGGATGGGTTCCGCTGGTGTACAGCAATCTTTAAGTCATACCACAGATTCTCAATTGGATTGAGTTCTGGGCTTTGACTAGGCCATTCCAAGACATTTAAATGTTTCCCCTTAAACCACTCGAGTGTTGCTTTAGCAGTATGCTTAGGATCATTGTCCTGCTGGAAGGTGAACCTCCGTCCCAGTCTCAAATCTCTGGAGACTGAAACAGGTTTCCCTCCAAAATGTCACTGTATTTAGCACCATCCATCATTCCTTCAATTCTGACCAGTTTCCCAGTCCCTGCCGATGAAAAACATCCCCACGGCATGATGCTGCCACCACCATGCTTCCTAGTGGGGATGGTGTTCTCGGGGTGATGAAAGGTGTTGGGTTTGCGCCAGACAAAGCGTTTTCCTTGATGGCCAAAAAGCTACATTTTAGTCTCACCTGACCAGAGTACCTTCTTCCATATGTTTGGGGAGTCTCCCACATGACTTTTGACGAACACCAAATGTAGTTTTTCTTTAAGCAATGGCTTTTTTCTGTCCACTCTTCAGTAAAGCCTAGCTCTGTGGAGTGTACGGCTTAAAGTGGTCCAGATACTGGACAGATACTCCAATCTCCGCAGTGGAGCTTTGCAGCTCCTTCAGGGTTATCTTTGGTCTCTTTGTTGCCTCTCTGATTAATGCCCTCTTTGCCTGGTCTGAGAGTTTTGGTTGGAGGCCCCCTCTTGGAAGGTTTGTGGTGCCATATTCTTTCAATTTTTTTTATAATGGATTTAATGGTGCTCCGTGGGATGTTCGAAGTTTCAGATATTTTTTTATAACCCAAACCTGATCTGTACTTCTCGACAACTTTGTCCCTGACCTGTTTGGAGAGCTCCTTGATCTTCATGGTGCCGCTTGTTTGGTGGTGCCCCTTGCTTAGTGGTGTTGCAGACCATGGGGCCTTTCAGAACAAGTGTATAGATACTGAGATCATGTGACAGATCATGCAATAAAACGCAAATTAATTACTTAAAAATAGATTCCATCTCTCACAGTTGAAGTGTACCTATGATAAAAAATACAGACCTCTACATGCTTTGTAAGTAGTAAAACCTGCAAAAAACTTGTTCTCCCCACTGTATATGGCAATGGCTATTTGCATATAGTCCGACTGCAGCTCTGATTGGTTTAATGGCGCACCGGTCTGTGTAGAGTACGGGCCCGAGTTGTGCCTGCCAATGCAATTGAATCCTACTCCAATGCGATAGGCCTTGCGCAGTTAGTTTTGCATACTAAGTCTTGCATAGTTCGTTTTGATTCGGTAAGTTGCACTGAAAGTGACTAATATTGTGTTGATTCGATGACAATTCCCACAGTAAAGGGAAACGTTGAAAGTGTTAACTAACGGGGAAAACTCTAGAAAGTTGAGTGAAGTTCAATCACATGCTCCTTTGCGCTGGATGAAATTTCAGAGGGGGGCTGCACGCATGCGCAGCTTAGAAGTAACATTGCTTAACCCCGTCCACAACACCTTAGCAAAAAACTAAACCTACCTGAAGGTAACAGTGCTCACTGTTGCCCCTAGTGGCCTGTTTCCACATTATCTCCCGACGTCCTCACGGGTGACCTGGCTGACAGTGTTATACTGCAGTCACACACAGCTTGTGTGTGTGAAAGAGGGGTGTCAGGCAGGAGAGGTAAAGAGGGACAGTGGGTGAAAAACAAAAGCCCTCTAGGGGGGTCTGCCAAGAACAGAGGGCACCTTCATGACAGCTCTGAGCCTGCAGCAATAATTCCATAGCACACAAAAATGTTATGCGAACACGTGGTAAGACAGAGTTTTAGTGCATGACTGACTCAGAGCTCTCCATTTGATTGACTGGGTGTGAGGGAGCCACAGACACACTGGGTTGTCTCAGCCAGCTGTGAGCACAAACTGCTGAAGCTGTAGCTCACCGATCACCTCCCCAGTCCGACCCACGTCAGAGCGGAGCAGCTTCACCTGGAAACCACCTTTATCTCAAGGAACATCCGATGACGCACTCTGAGACACTGAGAAAAGACAGGACTCACTCCTCCAGAGGTAAAAAAAAGAAAATGTTGCTTAAAAAAAATGCAATAAAGAGCGGATGGTGAATTTTTCATACTCAAGAGTCTCAGACTCTGGTTTTTAGTGTTGTGAGTCCTCCATGCGATGAACAAAAGACAGATTTATAGAGTTGTCTCCCACTCACACACATACACACATTGCACGCACACAGGCACACAGGCACACAGACACACGGGACGGGTCATTTGGTGGTCAGGGGGATTGGAGTCTCATTTAGATTGAAGGGTTACAGCTGGCAGGGCTGTTTTATCTGTCTGCACACTGAAATTAGAGGTGTCAGAGAATAGGAAGACACACCTCCTTCAAACAACCCCACAGATCTGGCAATGTGAGATTCGGCCAATCAGAGGGTGAGGACAGGGGGTGTTCCCAGGGCATCATGGGTAAACCAGAGCGTTGCATCAAACGGAAGAAAACAGACGGAAGAAAACCAAAACAAACGGAAGAAAACCAAGAGGGACTACCTGGACTTGTCTAATAAATAAAACATTGATTTTCATTTTCTGTAGCAAAACCTTTTCCGTTGCTTGCCATAATGAACACAACCCAGCCTCCCACTGGTTCTTGTAGTTGTCATGTGTTTACCATCAGAGCCTCCCTCCTACAGAAGGCAATTTTCATTGTGCTATTATCATGTTCTCTTCACCATGCATGTCGCGATGCTGTTTCTCTTCATGAATAACCCAGTATGATTCTCAGCAGTTGCTGTGTGTGTGTGTGTGTGTGTGTGTGTGTGTGTGTGTGTGTGTGTGTGTGTGTGTGTGTGTGTGTGTGTGTGTGTGTGTGTGTGTGTGTGTGCGTGCGTAAGTGCGAAGCCACCGAGTGCCATTGAGCCTACATGCAATCAGAGACACCTCAGAGGCATCCATCATTAGCGACAAACACAATCAGTCCTCTCTGACTGCATCTGACAATACAACCACCCACACACACACACACACCTCCCTTAGTGTAAAGGCACATAGACACACACACCAAACTCGAAACCCAAGCAGTGTACAAAAAGTGGCAACAGAAGAAATCATACACACGCTTCCTGGATAATATTGTTGGTTTCAAACAGTGGTTTCAGGCATGTCTGTAAATCAACAGGAGAGGAGCAGAGCTGTTGTAATTGCTTTGCAATGCCTTTCATGCCCCTTTTGGATTATCCATGTCATAGCTTATTGCTTTTTTCATTGTTAAGTGCCTCATAAAATCGGCATTAATATGTGCCCATTGATTTGTGCATGGCTGGATAATCTCTCCAGACACTAGCCCCCATTTGAAAATGCAAGCACACAAACATGAAGGCACACCCACTCAACCAGAGGGAAGTGTGCAGCACCAGTAACATGGAGATCTGAGCCCCCGCCTTCCCACTGGAGACTCACAGGGAAATTAATGGATGGGTCCAGATGGGTCGATTGGAGGAGGATGGAGGGAGGGGTGAGTCCCCCATAATGCAGTGTGCTGGCTGAAACGGTAGGAGCATGGAATTAGGTGCTTTGTGCTGGCGGGGAGCCGTGTGTGAAAGAAAACGCCCTTGTATGTGTTGTGTGGTTGTGTGTCTGTGTCCCAGGGCCTGGCTGGCTGTCACAGTGCATTGGAGAGTTCAGTCCTATCTAGAGTACTCCTCTGATTGTTTAACTGTGGAGCTGCAACGCCTGCATACCAGCATACAGCCAGAACACAACAACCAGAGACCAGGGGGATGGGGGGGTTCTTGTTTGGGAAAAAGTCAATCTTCCGTCCTCTCTCCTCTGTGACCCGGAAACCGATAAGTGGTCGAGTGTCAATTCGTTAGTAGGCAAACGGAAGAGGGTCCTCCCCTCGATAGCCTCCTTTTGGTGAGGAAGCACAAGTGTATCCGATGTCCCTTTGAATTAGCTGTTGTTTTATTAGAGGAGAAAACAAAGCACACGTCTAAAAACAATATGCTACTTATTGTTTTATCTCTAAAATGTTTCACACAAACTAACTTAATTCAGGTTTTTTTCTCACTTTCCACATTTATATACCCAGGCCTTGTCTAGCTCAACTTATATTTATCTCCCTGCCGTAAATATGAATTGTTCCTGTCTGAACACGGCTTTTCTCCATACCATAAAAGGCAATATGTTCTTCATTATCCGACAAGAGCTGTCTTCATTATGGAGCCATGGAGCCGCGTGGCCGTGTAGCTGGGGTTGTAGCCCTGATGCACGCCTGTAGCTGTACATGTCTGGCATTCCTCTCTGTCACCCAATCCATCGTACCACACCATCAATCAACCATTGTGCCGTGCAGAAAAGCAATGAGCCACATCAATAACTGAGCCGGCTTGCAATCCCCAACCCATGAATATTAACATGGGTAAAACAATGGCTTCACACGTAGCGACTCAGGAAGTCACGCGTATAGACACTAGGATGCACACAAAAACATGCGCCCTATCGACCCTGAATGCACACAGACACACACACTCGGAACAACCAAGGCTTTTGGTCCAAGCATCCCATCTCCTTCAGTTATTGATAAGGAAGTGTCCATGGTTGTCTGTAAGGGCTCACCAACCCTAACAGACAACCCACTCCACTTTAACACAAACTATCCATCAAAAATGACCCAATCCCACCACAGACAAAGTGTTTTAGCAGCTGTCGTATCCCGCTAGAAACCGGGGGGATAAAGTGAGACATCAGCACATTGTTTACAGCTCATAATAGTCTTGTCTCCACATACATAGACAGTCGAAGCGGACGGCCTCAGGTGAAAATCTCTTTAGATTCCTTTTCAATCTATGCACATCCACCTCACACACTGAACAACCTCCCCTAGGACATGGTTCATCTCCAGTACATTAGCAGGGTTACTCTTTGACTTGTGTTAACCAGAGGCCCAACTGGTGCCATGATGACCACTGGTTCTCACTTATTGGACACAGTGTGTTTCTCCCCTCTCATCATGGTCTCCCACTGCAGTCGTAAGCCTTGTGTTAAGACTGCTAAGACTGTCATTAAAACACACAACTCACTGCCCCGGACCAATGCAAAGTCTGCCATCCCTCTATTGTGCTGTAGACAGTCCCACAGCTGCAGTACGGATGCACCATCCGGGGGGCGACTCGGTGTCGCTCCAATGAGCTTCCACAAACAAAGCAGGAGACCGGATTGAACCACAAAGGTAAAGTCAGTGACGAGGACAGGTGTGGGTTTTCGTTGAGAGAATGGTTGACAAAGATGGCAGAGAGAAAGCGCTGTTGGTTGGAGAGGTGCATCACACTGTTATATTAGAGTGGGGTATTGTAGAGGTGGAGAGTCACACTGCGATGCGGAGTCATACTGCCGCAAAACAAATGCACATGTGACTGGCACCTCCATTCGATTTACAGTAATTATGAGTCACATGGATCCCGCCCTCACATTCACACACGCAGGCAGGCAGGCAGGCATGCATCACACACACACACACACACACCCACACACACACCCACACACACACACACGCACACACACACGGTGTTTCTCTCTCCCTTTTTCACCACATACCAGAACAACAGTAAGAACAAAGCTACGTACAGCTAACCCCAGGGGAGACAAAGATTCTCTCATGAAGTTGTCGCAAAGTAAAGGTGACTAAATGAGCGCTGTTGGCCCATCAGAGGCAATTAGCAGTTGCTACATCCATTTTTGGACTTATAAATTAATTATATATATCTATTGATTCTTGAAGAATATAACTTATAAATGCCTCATGAGATTAGTTCAACTGTCACACTCCATGAGAACCCAAAATATAAACTTTTTTACTCCAACGTTTGTAAACAAATTAAATGTAAACAAACACTATATAGCCTCAAAACCTGGTTAAAACGGTGAATTTGATATCATGGAGGGTCAGTCATTGCATCCATAGCTCTGTCTATGAATTTGAGAGTGGTTACATTTCTCCAGCCCCTTCCCTCCGAAACAGGGGCGAGAAAAACTCTTTGGTATTGTTTCAACCGCTGATTGTTGCTTTCGAAGGGGATGACTACTTGAGTGCAACAGGAAGACAAGCTGTGTTGTGAAACACTTCATCCATCATGGAAAAATAAATACGTTCTCTCTGACGTCAGCTCCTTCACAAAGACAGGGCCTTGGCTAACCAGCTTCCCACCGACTAGCATTGTACTGAGAGTAGCTTCTAGATAGAGTACCATAACTACTACATGTCTACTCAAAGTTCACAACTCGGGAAGGCCTTATTGGAACAATTTAATTGTGAATGGAATTATATTTTGTAAAAATGAATTCATTTGTGTCTAAAAATATTTTTTAATAAAAAAATTTAATATGGTGTACAGTCCTCCTCTTTCCTGTCGGCTCTGCGGAGCACAAGGGCTTAAGTGTCTTTCAGTCTGTCAGGTTGGATGTCATGAGGAGGAGAGCCAGAATGAACCATTGTCCATAGCATGTCAACCCCAAGCCTCAGTTCTAGTCTAACACTCGCCGCTTGTACACACTTTCGTGGACTTGGAAGGATGAACTGTACCTTTCAGTGGGTCGGTCTCTGTGATATTGTAGTCGTGGACCATATTCAGTATTAATAAACATGTTCAAATAAAAATGGCTGAGCAGGGCAGCTTGTCTGTCTGTCAGGGAGGTGTGCAGTCAGTGGTATGATTAGCAGGTGTGATGGACGAGCTGTCCAACCAGCCTCAACTAAACAATAAGTACTCCACGGGGCTCATCCAATGACAACGGAAGGCCAACTGCAGGATACCAGCGCACCGTGGCGCAGCGCTGCCAAGTCAGCTGTCCTGGGTTTATTAGACTGGGTTCAAATACTATTGCAAACATTTCAGCTTCTGCTTTTTGTCTGCCTGGAGTTCCAGATGGGGCGGGGTTTGCATTTGCGGGACTACTCTATTTGTCACACTGCGCCAGGCTAGCGCAATCAAGCCCGGATAAAGTATTTGAAATTATTTCAAATATTATTTGAACCCAGGTCTGATTAGATACTGTGCTATGGCTCTGCTCTGCCTGAAGAGGCTCCAGACTGAGCTACTCCAAAGGCTGGGGTGTTTTATGATGCCCTGTTCTGCCACCTTGGTTACAGCCTGCCTGTTGTTACTCCCTCTTATTCTTCAGGAAGTAGGGTTTTATTAGGGGGAGCTGGAAAGACTCATCCACACACAATACTCTTAGAGCACTGGCAATGCATGTTAGGAGTGGGGTGAAACGTTCTGATATGATCAATCGCTTAATGCATATTTCCAATGAGGGATATTATTGCACACAGACTGGGCATCTGCTTATTCCAATTAGCTAAGCCACTGTTATCCAGTCTGCTTGCCTTAATGAAACATATAGGTCATGCATGTTGTCAGAGTCCAATCCAGAGAACTGTGCATGTGAAACCACACACGGATGGAGTAGAATATGTTGCTCCCACATACATTGACATCCCAGAACAATGTGGCCAGGATACTGACCATTTTATAGCCATGATTTTATATCAAAAACAGACTAAAGGAGTTTCTCCTTATACCAAACCTCCCTATATTCATTTATATATGGGATGCTACCTAAGTCTTATAAAAGCAATATGGATCTGTGTCTGAACCTCTGATGATATCACCATCTTTATTATAACCTTTGAAACAGTGCCTATGGGTTAGAGTGTCCATCAACGATGACACTTGGATATAACAGCCCCAGTCAGTTCATTTGTCGTGAGATCATCGGGGGGTATGTCATCCGTTCCACTTGGACTGAGTGTCCAGTGAATGGGCCCTGGTTGGGTTACACACACTGTGTTCCTTCCAGAGTTCATTCTGATACATAGTTTAACACAAGTTCTCGAGGGGACAGTGGGCCAGGAAAACAAACGTCTACAGTTACAAAGGAGAAGGGTGTGTGTGTGTGTGTGTGTGTGTGTGTGTGTGTGTGTGTGTGTGTGTGAGATGGGGTGAGGGGGGAGTTCAGTGTGCCGGCGGGCATTGTATTTCACACAAAACCCACACTGCACTTACAGCTAGGCTATTGGGGAGACCCTATGGAGAACACACAGGTTGCAATGTGGTGGCAATATCCCCCGGTACCTAAGCTATAGAAACGTCTCTCTGTATCCTCAAACAGACAGAACATTTCCCCATCAAACTTACATGAGTCAAGGAGAGAAAAGAGGGGCAAAGCAATGGACAATTGAGTCAGAAAGGAAGTAAATCATATTTATATTTATTTAACTAGGCAAGTCAGTTAAGAACAAAAATTCTTATTGAAAATTCTTATTTACAATGACAGCCTAACCCGGACAACACTAGGCCGATTGAGCGCCGCCCTATGGGACTCCTGACCACGGCCGGTAGTGATACAGCCTGGGATCAAACCAGGCTATGTAGTGACACCTCTAGCACTGCGATGCAGTGCCTTAGACTGCTGCGCCACTCAGGAGCCCGAAATATGACTGGACCTGCCCAAACCATGTGGGGGGAAAAAATCATTTTTTACTAAGCAGAATTTGATCCCTCCATAAAACGCATGAACAGACGATCAAAGTATTTTATAGTGGGAATAAACCAGGGTAGTATTCATTAGGGCAGACTGTAGCAAAACAGAGAATGGACACGTTTAGTAGCCCTTCCCTGTTTCAGTCCGTTTTCTTCCATTTGGTGCCTAAAGAATATGACTCTGTTTAACCAGGCGGCAACTTCTGTTTTCCAGACAGACAATACTCCACTGACCAGTAGGTGGCACTCTGTCCTATGGTCTTCTAGGCAGACAGGGTTGAGCATTCAGCTGCTGGGTCTGCCATGAGAGAGAGGTGGAGTCTGGTCCCAGGGAGGGTTCACCTGAGGTTCAGCTTGAGCTGTGTGAAACTCTGACTGGGCACACACTGCCTGGCCAAGACTAGCCCTAGGACTCCTCAGAGAGGAAATGTTTGCTTCTTGCCGTTGAAAACACCCCTGTACTAAAACTGCCAGCAATGCTGCAACTGTGATTAAGCCATTTCTTGGAGATAAAGATCATTAACACATGTTGACGTTTCCAGCGTGGAGAGTATGAGAGTATTCATGTGAAGTCAATGGAAAAGGACGGGACTTCACTGCAAAACAAGGCAGCGTTCTGATTTCCCAGAGAACAGTTTGTGCAGTTTAGATGAGGTGAAAGGTTCTATGCCGAGACACATTTTGCAGTTCAGCAATGTTTAAAGGGCAAACCTAATAATTCTCTGATGTGGCTTATGACAATGACGGAGAGCCAAAGACAAATTGACTTGACCTCTCCTAAATCTAGTCATTTCGAACCCCGGTGTCATGACGGCCCCTCGTGCAAGTTAGTTTCATCGTCAGATATAAATCTTCATTTGGGCTGAGACAGCTTAAGAGGACCTTATATACCACAGCCTCTTTTGATTTGTTACAACTGAATGGCAACAGACAGGAATTGACTTGTCCTGAGGAGCTGAGTGTGTGTGCGTGTGTGTGTGTAGTCGGCATCTTCAAAAACCAACAGTTTCAACATGGTGCCTGAAACTGCTATACATCTGAAGTGGAAACCTACAGTATGTAGTGTATAACCCACAAGTTAAAGAGAAACCAAGTGTATCACCGGTATACCACAAACAGCAGGCTTTATGCTTGCTCTACAAAACAACATTTTCCACAACACTGAACACCCAACAGTGTTCAGTCAGTCTCCGTACTCTGCGGAGAGAGAAAGAACATGCTTGTCAGCCTCTCTCGCTACTTTGTATGACAGAGCATCAATCTGGCATGGCTGGCCTAGACGGCTACTAATCCTTGCTAGTGTGGGACTGAAATGAAACGTGCTCCTTCTGCAAAGTGGTTTTCTCACTTTTAGTCATATGTGATGAAGGTTGAGAACATGCAAAATGTTGTATTTTGATCGGTTCATGCTGATTAACCTCCTACCCTGAATTGAGGACTTGTAGTGTGTGTCATTTGAACACCCTACAACTATCCTGACATCCAGGCTTCTTAACATTTAACATTCTCCAAATCAAAGCTTAGAACAGTACAATGCATACTGTAACATACAGTATGTAGGTCTGTGACATGTAGGTCTGTGACATGTAGATCTGTGACATGTAGATCTGTGACGTGTAGATCTATGACATGTAAATCTGTAGATCTGTGACATGTAGATCTGTGACATGTAAATCTGTAGATCTGTGACATGTAGATCTGTGACATGTAAATCTGTAGATCTGTGACATGTCAATCTGTAGATCTGTGACGTGTAGATCTGTGACATGTAAATCTGTAGATCTGTGACATGTAAATCTGTAGATCTGTGACATGTAGATCTGTGACATGTAAATCTGTAGATCTGTGACGTGTAGATCTGTGACATGTAAATCTGTAGATCTGTGACATGTAGATCTGTAGATCTGTGACATGTAAATCTGTAGATCTGTGACATGTAAATCTGTAGATCTGTGACATGTAAATCTGTAGATCTGTGACATGTAAATCTGTAGATCTGTGACATGTAGATCTGTAGATCTGTGACATGTAGATCTGTAGATCTGTGACATGTAGTACATCGGGGGTACCTCAGCGGTAGGCAACGAGATTCCGCCACAGACCGATTGAAAATAATCATTATAAATTGTACACTGCAAATGTGACAATAACAATCAATTCACATCTTGATTACATTGAGACACGAACACATATCTCAAATTGTTTTATTTGTGGGAATACTTGGGAACATATTTTCTGAATTCCTGGTGTCTTTCCTGGTGTTTTTCTGACCAACAACGGGCCACCTGTTGACAACCCCTGCAGTACATCAATATGTAATATAATGACGTCACAAGACGACACTGCTACACCTATACAATACGTATTTGTGTTTGCTTGAATATGTCAAGCATATTATGTCATAAACACAACACATACTAAACTGAAAAACACACACAGTACCAACACGCACATCTGTTTACAATACATGCTGAGTTTTGGATTTGTTCTATTGCCCTAGACTAGAGGCAGAAGACATTGATTTACCAGTAGAGCAGAGCCAGGAAGATCATGAACAGGGACACAGATACTCCACCTGGTACTGGTATCATCAGGATGTTCATAACCACCTCCATGACGCTGATCACCACCTCAGACCAACACAAACACTGGCCAAATAGCTCCTATGGAGAGAAGAGAAGGTAGAGATGAGATCGTATTTATGTGAGTATGTAAGGAAATGATTACAATTCTACACTGTAATAACGTTTTTAGGACATACCAGTAAAGTTTACAATTCAACTGGAAAGTGGCTGAAGAAAAATGCTCCCCTTGTATTTCTCACGGCGATAATTGTAACAGGCTGTGGGATTAATTGTAACACGGTCTTCAATGGCAAAAGAAATGAGGGTTAATTGAAAACGGCTCTGATTTGGAACTGATATTTGGATTAAAATAAACAAAATTAGCCAAAAATAACAATCTGCCCTGTCATGTTGTCCGGTGTCCAATGTTCCTGGAGGAAACTCTGAAATGGCACATGTCACCGGGCAACATGACAGGGAAGATTTGAATTCACCAGACATTTGACACATGTAATGGACAACCATATGCATTCAGATCTGGCCTGCCGCAGCCAGCTCCATCAACAACTGAGGGATGTTGGTCAAATGAGATACATTTACCATGTCCTTAAAAACAGCATATAACAAATTACAAACACACTATCCCTTGTGTTTTGATGTGCAGCATATGTTTTTATGAAGATTTTAGAATATTCACATGAAAATCTATTGCCATATGGATGAAAAGCTAGCTATAGACACCCTAGAGAGCGACAAGTGCGCTGGCCCAATGTCACGTTGATTATGCCTGCACACCATGGTTCACCAGCAGCCCCAAACATTTAAATAATAAGCTACACACCAGCCAAAACAAGCTTGTAAGAATTGTACTTAAACTCCCCCCTTCATACTCACCTGGAGGTTGAGCATTTGTTTGCGTGTCTCTATCTCTGTAACGTGTCTGGATCTAAGTAATTATATATGTATTTACGTTTTTTTTAAAAATAAGGACCACAATGGAAATAAGTCCCCAACTTTATTGTGCAATCGTGGTCACTTGAAAAAATCTTTGTATACATATGTATTTTTTAAACGGACAAATACAATCAATCAATCCAAACTGTCCAGCGGCCAATTGATGAATGGAAAGAGACATCTGTAACGAAACACCAACAAGTTGAATGGCTTTCAGAGATTGTCAAGCCAAGACTTTGATACAAGGTAGGGAGGGATTTTCTGTTTGTTGAGATAGACATAGTCTATTTATTGTGGTGTTGAAAATGCCAACCATGATTTGGAAGTGCACAAAGTCAGTATGCTTTGTGTATTGGTTGAAACCTGTTGGTAGGAACATTTGTTGCATATATTTAATATATAATGGCATCAAAATGTTGAAAATCTGATTTCCTCCTAGCTGATCATTGTCTGCAGCCAGCTCTGATCGTGGTGTAATGAAACAGGCAGGGAGAGGGAGCTCGTCTGTGGTGGTCGGCGAAGCCTCAACATTCTGGCCCGTAGCCCTGCGCGGCGTTGACTGTGCCACAAAAGCATGCTGAAGTGGCAAAGTCGATATCCATGTTTCTAAACACAGGGTCGCTACATGTATTGTTTTTGTTGTGGTCGTAAACATTATTTTGAGTTAATTCTATGAGGGGGAAGGGTGTTCAATTTATTTTACAGTATAAGGGGAGGGTCATGTGAAAATATTGGTAATGTTGTGTGTGTGTGGAAGGGGGGGGGGGTGCATTTGTTTTTAAGACACCTCGAGTTGGACCAGGCCCACCCCTCCAGTACATTTTGATCTGTCCCTTAGCACATCGAATAAACGCTTTTCAAGTGGTTTCTAATTTCAGTTATTTACTTCGTGCCCTGGTCTCCTCTATGGGGCTGCACTGGGAAGTCAAAGCATTTCAAAAGTCAGATCATGACGCATGATATGATGCAGGTGAAATATGTGCTTGTAAAAAACACACAATGGCTGTAGATGTATAGGTTCAAAGTTATACCTAGCCAGGTTATGTAATGGCGACAGGCGCTCTTTAATTAGGCTAATCGTGACTTGCGATCACCTGTCCAACCGGCTAGACTTGCCCCGACTTTCTTGAGATTTGAATGTTGGTATAAACGCTAATCGTGAGTCAGGTTTGTTAATAAAGGGAAGTTATTTTCCTTCAGTTTGAGCATTTATCTTGTGTTCTTATTTCGTGATTAGTGCCGCTTCTTCGTGCATGACCGTGCATGACCGCACACTTCACGAAGCGCTCCCGCGGACTTGTACATACTCGGTTCCTCCACAAGCATGCACACCTTTTTCCAGCGGGTTTGGCCATTTTGTATTTGTTGGTTATTTGCCTAATCATGAGATATCTCCTATTGTAAAATGCTTAAGTATACGGCATTTAAATAATGTGATTTGTCTGCTTTTAGACAGCTCTAGTGTATAGCCTCTCTGTTGTGTATTTTAACAGTTCATCGGTGATGTTCATTGTAGCTATGGTTTGGCCCATAGCTATTTCTACCTGGCTTTCCTAGTGTTCTTGATCGACATCGAGGAGCTCTGATGAGTAGGCCTATCAGAATGTAGGATGTATTTTGTTTCACAGTAGGCCTACCAGTAGCCTGTTTCCTTAGGTCAAATCCAGTTTGGATTGAGTTCAATTTATTTGATTAAGTTTCTGTTCATCGTTTGTTTGTTTTGTAAGTTATTTTTGCCTATGTTTGCAGACATTAGGCCTATAATTTATCCTAACCACTGCTATCACTAGGCTATCCTTATTTTGTGAATAAAACACACTTTTTGCACCCTACTCAACCTCCTGCCTGCCTGCAGTTAAAGTACATGTCACTACATAAGAAAAACACCTATTCAAGACTTCTCTGGGCTTACTTCAACTGTCTCAAACTCTGCAGGTTTGTGGTTTCCAAGGTAACTTCCCCTTCACTGTCAATGATTCGTTTTAGCTCTTCCCCCTTCCCCTGCTTAGAGAGAACCCTGAGGCTGAGAGCGAGCCTCCTCTGTCCTGTCTGCCCTGCTGTCCTCTGTAACAATGTGTTACTGAATGATCAACCCTCTGAGAGGAACATACAGGCCAGGCCTGCTACTGATGATCACACGCTGACCTTCTGAACAGGACCCATCACAATCAGTCACAGTCAATGTGTGGTACAGACCGGACGTTTTGGCAAAACAAAGATGACATTTGGAGAATCTAGCTAGATGAGTGCAGTACAGTCTGGAAAGGAAAGTGGCCTACAGGCCAAGAGACAGATACTAAGCCTATAGAATGGCAGTGTTTCTGAATGTTGTGTGATAAAAAAATAACTAGACTATGTTTCAGCATTGATAGCTTATCTTTGCCTTTTCTGTGTATTGGTCAAGTTTGAGCTGTGCATTGTTTCAATGCGCATGGCTCATAACAACAACAAAAAAACTGATGAGCGGAAAAATCATTGTCAGATCAAACTAACTGTGTTTACAGATAAAAGGCTGCTTCACAGTGTAAACCAGTTTCTTTTCATGAGCAGGAAAATCACCACACTGCCTACAAACAGAAACCGCAAGGGGATTTGCACACAAGCAGACAAAGGAAACAAAAACCGTTCACAACGTATATTAGCCTCCTGAAACTAAGCAAGACATAGTGTATTTAACGTGAATCACATTACTCTGGCATGTTAATCAAGAAAAATACTGCATGCATTTTTCATAACAACTAAAAACATACGTTTTCCTTTTGAACCAGATAATCAACAGTTATTTGGCTGTTTATCAAAGTTAGCTGGCTAACTCACTGATCCTGCTTTGTGGTATACCCCTCAGGTCTAGGAGGATGGCACCGAGTTAACAACATGATTCATGAGCCAAGTCCAGGTCCAAGAGGCTTCTAAACAGCTTCTACCCCCAAGCCATAAGACTCCTGAACATCTAGTCAAAGGCATTGCCCCTCCCCCTCTTCACACCACTGACTCTCTGTTGTCATCTATGCATAGTCACTTTAATTAACTCTACCTACATGTACATACTACCTCAACTAACCGGTGCCTCCGCATATTGACTCTGTACAGGCACCCATCTGTATATATTGTTATATTTCACTGTCTTACAACTAAATGAAATAAGTGTATTACACTTAAACTTACACTAGCCTGGCACCCAAAATAATGTAGCTACATTCAGTCTGGTTTAACCAGGCTGAATTTACACAACTTTCCTAAATTAATTTTCTCAGATGATTGGTTTTAGTTCCCTTTGAACTCCACACAAGACTGATAAGCGGCATAACAAAATAAAACATGTAGTGTATGTTTCTATTTTATATATTTTTTAAAATCATGTTTTTCTGATGGTGTTGAGTCAGGTTTCCTTGATATTACAAAAGGTGTCCCACAGGGATCGATTTCAGGTTGTGTACTTTTTACTGTCTATACAAACAATGTTGGTCTATCTGCTCATTTGTTTAACATACACCTGTATGCAGTGCAGACAACACTGTGTGTGTATGCTGTTGCCCCCACGGTTGCCCAGGCTTTTTAGGAGCTTCAATCTGCCTTCGTTGATTTGCAGAAAGCCTTTGTTGAACTGACACTGGTACTTAATGTAGGTAAAACCAAGTATATGTTATTCTCCATATCACGTAAAAATGTCTCTTATGATTTATGCATATATACATTGGATGGTGTCCTCATTGATCGTGTCAGCGCTTATAAATACCTTGACATATCTGGCATTTTATATGCCTTTCATTAAATAAAATAAAAACATATAATTCAGTCGACATTCATACAGGTGTTAGACTATGGGGATATTGCCTATATGAACACAGCTGCCAATGTATTGAAGCCATTGGACACAGTTTATCTACATAAACTTCCACCCTACCTTACTTCACTGTTAGAGATACCAGACCCGGTCTCAGGGAGGGCTAACTCTGGAGATCCCTTCCATCTCCACTGAGTTGGGTAGATCTGCTTTCAGTTTTTTTGCACCTTATGAATGATCTCCAATGCACTTTAAAATAGGAGGAATTAGGGACTCCTGAGTGGCGCAGTGGTCTAAGGCACTGCATCGCAGTGCTAGCTGTGCCACTAAAGAGCCTGGCTTGAGTCCAGGCTCTGTCGCAGCCGGCCGCGACCGGGAGACCCATGGGGCGACGCACAATTGGCCCAGCATCGTCTGGGTTAGGGCCAGCAGGGACGTTCTTGTCCCATCGTGACCTAGTGACTCCTGTGGCGGGCCGGGTGCAATGCATGCTGACACGGTCGCCAGGCGTACAGTGTTTCCTCCGACACATTGGTGCGGCTGGCTTCTGGGTTAAGCGGGCAGTGTGACTTGGCTGGGTTGTGTTTTGGAGGACGCACGGCTCTCAACCTTTGCCTCTCCCGAGTCTGTACGGGAGTTGCAGCGACGGGACAAGACTGTAACTACCAATTGGATACCACGAAATTGGGGAGAAAAAGGGTAAAGAATATATATATGAGGAATTGGTGCCTCTAGGGCATTTCAGACAGCTGTTAGGGAATCTTTACACTGAAGAATGTGTTTGTTATTGTGTTTTGCTGCTCATGTATTTTTGTGTATAATAACATGTATTTTAATATTTTATATGGATGTGTAGTTTAATGTGTATATTGTATTTTAATATGGTCTCAGCATTGTCTCCCTGTCAAAATAAAGGTAAAAAATATATATTTTATAAAGAATATTACTAAATCAACAGTGCATGCAGTTATAAACGTAACAGATATTGGATTTATACACTAGACTGACTAGAGCATATAAAAGATCATTACTGACTCAATTATACACAACATGCAGCAGTACAGCGGAGAGATAACAGCAGGAAAGCAACACATTTATTAAATAGGACTTATTTAATTGACTTATAAGACCTTTCAAACGATGACCCATTTTCAACATTCTGATGCTTTCATCTGTCTTATCTGTTAAAGTCGATCAGCCTGTGAGAAACATTCAGTATTCAGTCGATCTTTAACACAATATGTCAACCTTGACATAGTGGATGATCACATGGGTCTGGGTAATACAGGTAATACAGAGGAATATGGAATATTCTGCCATTATTTCCAAAAGACTACAACATGCTTGTGAAATTAATTATTCAGACTAGACTTTTGTAGGAATTTAGAATCCAGTTAGTGAAATATTTGATTTAGAAGCATTTCACACATCAACTGAGGTAACCTCAATCAAAAATCCCTTACCCTATTATGGCCTTACCCCTTCTTTCTTTTTCTTTCCAAAACACTTGAATGTGCTGCCTCTGACCAACTCTCTCGCTATCTCTCTCAGTACGACCTTCTTGACCCTAACCAATCAGGCTTCAAGACGGGTCACTCAACTGAGACTGCTCTCCTCTGTGTCACTGTGGTTCAGTCTCCACACTGCCAAAGCTGACTCGCGCAATTCAATTCAAAGGGCTTTTTTGGCATGGGAAACATTTGTTCACATTGCCAAAGCAAGTGAAATAGATAATAAACAAAAGTTAAATAAACAATATGAATGTAAACATTACACTCACAAAAGTTCCACTCTCCGTTCTCATCCTCCTAGATCTATCTGCTGCCTTCGACACTGTGAACTATCAGATGACACTCAACTACCTTTCTCCTTCCCCCCTTCTGACACCCAGGTGGTGACACGCATCTGCATGCCTGGCAGATATCTCAGCCTGGATGTCGGCCCACCACCTCAAGCTCAACCTCAACAAGACGGAGCTGCTCTTCCTCCCAGGGAGTGCCAAGACCTCTCCATCACAGTTGACAACTCCACAGTGTCCCTCCCAGAGTGCAAAGAAACCCCCTCCCCCTTGCTGATAGCTACTTTATTAAGGAAAAATGTACATACTATGACTGAGATATGTGGTTGTACTACCTAGCTATCTTAAGATGAATGCACTAACTGTAAGTTGCTCTGGATAAGAGCATCTGCTAAATGACGGAAATGTAAATGTAATGGCTTATATAATTAAGGATACTATAATTCATTAATACTATCATTATTAAGGAAAAATTCTGAACTTCTGAATAACATTATACTATTTCTGGGTCATTAAGTTGTACAGATAGCCTACCATACATTTGTATTCACCACGTTTTACTTTATTGGCGTAATGACATGTAGGCTATGTTATGGTTTTCTTTCTCCTCTTCCTCTGAAGAGGAGTTGTAGCAGGGATCGGACCAAAATGCAGCGTGGTTATTTGTATACATCTTTAATAAAGATGAAAACACAAACAGTATACAAAAACAATAACCATGAAAAAACCTAAACAGCCTATCTGGTGCAAACAGAGACAGGAACAATCCCCCACAAACCACTCAAAGAATATGGCTGCCTAAATAAGTTTCCCAATCAGAGACAACGATAAACACCTGCCTCTGATTGAGAACCACTTCAGGCAACCATAGACTTTTCTAGATAACCCCACTGTAGCACAATCCCAATACCTACAAAAACCCCAAGACAAAACACACCACATAATTAACCCATGTCACACCCTGGCCTGACCAAAATAATAAAGAAAACACAAAATACTAAGACCAGGGCGTGACAGAACCCCTCCCCCCCCCCCAAGGTGCGGACTCCTGACCGCACACCTAAACCCATAGGGGAGGGTCCGGGTGGGCATCTGTCCACGGTGGCGGCTCCGGCGCGGGACGTGGACCCCACTCCAACAAAGTCTTAGTCCGCATGCATCACGTCCTTAGATTGGCAACCCTCGCCACCGACCTTGGCTTAGTAACCCTAACCAAGGGCCCCACTGGACTGAGGGACAGCTCGGGACTGGGATAGCTCGGGACTGAGGGGTAGCTCGGGACTAAGGGGTGGCTCGGGACTGAGGGGTGGCTCGGGACTGAGGGGTGGCTCGGGACTGAGGGGTGGCTCGGGACTGAGGGGTGGCTCGGGACTGAGGGGAGGCTCGGGACTGAGGGGTGGCTCGGGACTGAGGGGTGGCTCGGGACTGAGCGGTGGCTCGGGACTGAGCGGTGGCTCGGGACTGAGCGGTGGCTCGGGACTGAGGGGAGGCTCGGGACTGAGGGGAGGCTCGGGACTGAGGGGAGGCTCGGGACTGAGGGGAAGCTCAGGACTGAGAGGAAGCTCGGGACTGAGAGGAAGCTCGGGACTAAGAGGAAGCTCAGGACTAAGAGGAAGCTCAGGACTGAGGGGAAGCTCAGGACTGAGAGGAAACTCAGGACTGAGAGGAAGCTCAGGACTGAGAGGAAGCTCAGGACTGAGAGGAAGCTCAGGACTGAGAGGAAGCTCAGGACTGAGAGGAAGCTCAGGCAGGTAGATGGCTCTCGACCCGAAACCTGCCCCTCCGCTTGCCCTGCCGGAAGCTGGGTCCGCAGTGTGTAGGGCCATTTAAAGTCCTGAGGAGAATAAACGAGGTTTGTTATTGATTATTACTTCCTTCGTATTATCGCATTAACCCCTCGTTTCATGTGTCTCTTCTCAGGCCGGTGGTAGCTGGTCCCATGCAGGAAGGTGAGGTTCCGGAGGTCCCTCCGCCCCCTCTGGACATCGAGGGGTCCTGGCGTACACGATACGAGCTATTCTGGACTCAAGACGCCGGGTGAGGGGCCTGCAGTACCTCGTTGACTGGGAGGGGTACGGTCCGGAAGAGAGGTGCTGGGTCCCGGTGGGGGATATTCTGGATCCATCTATGTTGAGAGAGTTCCATCGAGGCCGGCGTCGGCGCGCTGCGGGAGCTGCGCTTCGGGGGTGGGGGGGTACTGTCACGAATATTACCGAAGGTGGCTCCCCTTCTTGTTTGGGTGGCTCTCGGCGGTCGTCGTCGCCGGTCTACTAGCTGCCACCGATCCTTTGTTCTGTGTTCGTTTGCTTTTGTCTAATTGGTTTCACCTGTTCCTTGTTTGGTGGTTAGGGTGGGGTTATTTAAGTTGGTTTAGCCCGCTTGTTTGTGCGGGCTTGTTATTCTGTATGTGTTAGAGTGGTTAGTGTTTTGTTGGGTTTCTCGCTGTCCTAGTATTTTCACGATAGTGTACATTTTTGTTTTGTAGTTATACCTGGTTTGGTATACTATTTTGTTCCTGTGATTTTTGGACAGTAAAGCGTGTTTTTCCCGCATCCTTTGCTCTCTGCGCCTGACTCCACACCCATTCACTAATTGAGCGTTACAGGCTAATACAACTGTATTCTAATTTCTAGTACAATTTCAAACAGTGCTTTGCCAGTTTCCTTTCATATGATTCAACAATTCGTTAATATATGTTAAAGATTGTCCAAGCCATGGACAGAAACTGATAAATCGTACTATGTCCCGACCAAGACCGTGTCAAAGAAATGGCTACATTGCATTGAGTTGGTGTCACATTATGTAGCCTAATTCAACTGATATCGTAGAATCTGAGGTCAACAAATATGGTGCTAACTATCAAATAACCCAAGTCAAAATGCGTGATAGTTTAATATGCCACATTTGCATCGTCATACGATTGACCGGTGTTTGATTATGCCACAACGTTGCGTTATGTCACTGATGGTTGCACGTGATCACAACTGGTACATTTAGACACATTACGGCGGATATCCCTCGAAGCTTCAAGTGTTACAGAGAGTGAACAAAATTACACAGGGTTACTGTATCTATTTATGTTTTAGTTCTTACCTCGTTATTACTTGATTGTAGACTATAGTTGTTAGACCACTTCTGGTTGTTGACACGAAAAGAGAAGAATACGTACTGTAGTTCTTTAGAAGGACTACATTTTCTGCGTGGACTTTGCTCCCTGGAAGTTGAAGTCTTTTTGCTCAAGCAAAGGCAGCTGATCCGATAAAGATAGGCTATAAAAAGGAATTGTGTGAAGTAAAACAATCTGTTATCAAAATGAAAGGCGTTTCTATCAAAATCCTAGGCCTATATAAAGATGAACCTATTGCAATGCACTTGTATTGCTCTTCAGATGATATACGATCATGTGTGCATGTATAACAGAGATAGTTTACAGTCATATATGATACTGTTAGTAGCCTAGTTAACCGTGGCCCTGAACTAGAATAAGCTTACTTGTCTAGCATTGGGCTATATGCTGTAGGTGACCTGATGGAGAACAGGGGATCAGTTCTTATTGTACTTTAATTGTTTCAGGATTCCAGATGATGGCTTCAATGGTACGAGATCCTTAGTATATTGTTAGTATATTAACTCCTAATTCTATGGGTATGCGTGACTCAGATCAGATTTGATCAGCTGCAGAAGTCGCTGCGTGGAGAGGACGAGGAGGATGTCGAACAAGGTGCGGTGCAAGCGAAGTTGGAAGGGCACAGACTTTAGAGTCCAGGTTGGTAAATAGGCTATAGGCCTACAATCACATGATGCTCTTGATGCTATTTAACTGGCACCACCATATAGTCTCATTAGTAGCATACATAAATAGTAGACTAAAAACACGATTCTGTCCTTTTTCCACAATTTGACTAATATTGCCCAGTTACATCACACATATTATGTCATGCAATCATCCATTCATTTATCCACCATGTGTTTTGTTTTAGACTCATTCATTCAAAATATCCATAATAGCCTGCTGAGCGTATTATTTTAGTGATGGTTCTATACGAATCCTATGTTTACATCACTGCACATGATTTTTTATATTCTTATAAACAGGGTGCAAATAAATAACGCCCCTTTTCTCGTTAAGAATCTAAAATGTACCGGGGTGTGACTGGGGGAAATAGTGCAGAGGGTGACTTTTAATGTTGCTAGTAAATGACAGATTACTCACATCTGTGTGAGACTATGTCATCTGATTCCTGTCTAGTTCGCTCTGTGAAAATACAATGTCGTCATGCTGTGTGATGACTGCTTGATACAGGCACGACGAATGGCCCACAGAATCATTCAACACTATGCAAATGCGCATTTCGAAAACTAGACCCAGCGATACTTTATACTGGGTTATTGCATAATAGTTCATGCTGTTACATTTGCGCTTGTTCCTGTAGAGCTTCTGTTAATAAAAGTGTTTAAAATGAGGTTACTACTCACCTGATATTATTTGTGTAAGTTAGGATGTCGTTTTTAATATTAGGAGGATGCCAATCTGGAGGAGTTAATTACATTTTAATTACAGCTTAATTAATGATTGCAGTTAGCCTGTAGACCAGTGTTTCCCAAACTCGGTCCTGGGGACCCCAAGGGGTGCACGTTTTGTTTTTTTTGCCCTAAAACTACACAGCTGATTCATTACTTAACTCATCATTAAGCTTTCATTATTGGAATCCGCTGTGTAGTGCTAAAAAATTATAAAACAAAAGGCCTATAGGCTCATGTTTTAACAAAAGCCAGGCTACAACATCCACATGCATATAACCTATAACCCACTATTATTTTATATACATTTTAATATGTAGGCCTTTTCTCCAAATATCAAATCACATTAAACGTTATGAATTAATAGTTACAAAGTTGCACTACAATGTAACAGTTAAGACTAGGATCGACTCGATAGTCAATTGACTATACTGTACACCAAACTCGCTCCGCTCGCATTGCAACTTTTGCAGGGACTCTACAGACATGTCGTACACTAGCTGAAGTCAACCTGCAATTTGGCTCAACATTTGAGCCAAAAAACTATTCACAATCGGCAGGGTTTTGTTTCAGAAATAATACACTATATTTTTCCCGTGGACTGAGCACGAATTTGTAACCTTGGATGGGATTTTAGATTTTTCTTCTCACTAATGAACTGAGCTAGTAATGCAGGAGACAGCGACTCTGTCAGGGGCTCAAGATGGCAGATTTTTACTGAGTTCTGAACAGATATCTCGCTTTATTTTTTGCCATGAATAACAGAAGTCCTTGCACCGATGGCCCCTGTATACGAAGGTAATATATGTTTATATCTGAAGTATTTTTGAGGTCAACCGGTCTTGTATAAAATAATGTTGTGAATAAGAAAGAGGCAAGAGAGATAACTGCCTTGCACCCTATCGCTTCTTTGTATTACAAAATGATAGAATGATGCATTTTCTGTTTAGTGTTTAGTTTAGCTCCATAGTAGTTTGATAATATGTATCACTTTGTCATAGTAGTTATTGCTCTGGTTGCAAACATGTAGTGTGACATCGATGGTCGAATCCTTATGTAGGCTACAGTCTGCATCCCTAGCCGTCATAATTATTCTCTTGTGATGTTCCCGTGTGATATCCCACGATTTTAATCCAGTCGGCTACAAATACATTTCAAAATCTTAATTTAAAAGCTATTGCATTTGATTCCAAATAGTCTTGGTGTTGAAATTACACCATTGCTCTATAGCCTACAGAGGAGAGAGAAAGGGCGAGAAGAAAGAACATCGCAGTTCGCACATAGTCACGCAACCGGAGAGCAAATTTAGCCTAATTTATCTCAATTTAAAACCTACACTTTCAATTTCTGGTTAAATGTTTAGTGCTCCATAACGTTTATTCATTTGTGCAAAGATAGATTTTCAACCAAAAGCAAAGACATGCTTATGTAGCCTACTGCTGTTGCTGCATTACGTCTGTGACTAATCCCATTGAGAGAATTGTACTCAGCATGTTTAGGAAAAATGCTATGCCCTAAAGACACGAGTAGAGTGCAATTCTATTTTGTTCTGTTACAATGTCTCACATGGTAAAGAGTCTTAATTCTTGGAATAAGGCAGACCAGATAGAGACAGGTCTCATGGCTATGGTACAATTGTAATTTTCTATACATGTTGTGATGACTACCAGGGCAAATGCTATTTGGTCATCTACTAATATCCATAATCTTTTCATATTATAAACTACTGCACAATACACCTCCCTGCTCTTTAGAATTACACTGCAGATTTTTTGGGGACATACATTCTTGTCATTAACCCCAAAAAAAGGAGCCATTACTTTCTTTTTTGGTTAGGGTGTAATGTGAAAATGTATGTTTTTATTATTGCCGTTTGTCTATTTTACTATTAGTCCGTGCTCCCTCTGCTGGTTTAACTTGGAACATAACCCTTTGTAACAAACCAGTAACTACATATACAATCACGTTTAGTTTGGATGCATTTTTTTGTTGTTGAAAATGTGAAAGTTGGTGTAGGCCTAAATTGTGCCAAAAAACAAATAGTGTAAGGCGTAGTAATTGTTAGGAAGCATGTAATTCCAATTTAGGTCTATATTTTCATGAATTAAAGGCTACAGCTGAAACTATAGTTAGAGAGGGACAAATGACTGATTATTTGGTAGGCAATTCGTTTCACTAGATTTGTGAAACGTAGGCTACATGCATGGTCATATCCTTTATGCCAATCCAGCCAGACTGATTAGTTGCAGACTGGCTTAGAGAGCTCTGCATGTTAAACTCAACAGCCAAATAGGCTTGCATTAGCATGAAAAGGAGAGTTGAAATGAGACTCCACTGTGCAAGGTAATTAGTTGGAATGGTGTTCCCTGGCTTGCCTTTCATCATGGCGAGAAGCTGAGGAATTAATTGTCTACCTTCTCTGTTCTCGCCTGCTATGTGGAGCAGCAGCCAGGAACAGCAATGGAAATAGCCACATCCACTGGTAGAAAATGGTGACAGGGATCATCCGTGTGCAAAGAGACCATCATGATGCTGGAATTCTGTGGACATTCAATAACCAAGACTGAAACGTCTCCCTCCCGAATCTGTAGCCCTATCCTGCAGTCACATGACTGTGGCCTCATGGGTGGAATGTTATTCATATTTTTCAGAATGAATAAACATTATTTCAAAAACCCGCAGAAAATCCGGTGTTTCTATGTGAAACGTTTAAAAAATATATATATCTCAGTCTTCTGTGATGTAATATTGGGGTGAAAACTGAATACATTTCGCCTCTATATCTGACATGGTCCAGGTATCTTCTTTTTTTTAAGCCCATTTTGTTTCAAAGTAGATTTATTTAAGACTATCAAGAAACACTCTGTGTGACCCTGATTTAGCCTACTGTAGTAAAATGTTAAAGGTACTGTGCAGTAGGCACTGCCCCCCCCCCCCCCCCCCCCCTCAAGGTTTTTTCTCATGATCAATTTAGTACCAACAAACCACTGGTATTTGATTTGATCAACAGTGTGCCTATGGAGAAAGAGAATCAAAGGGTAGGTGAGTTAGTGTCTTACGGGACGCTGTGGTAGTGATGGTTCGGAGCCAGATGTGCCAGTCTTGCCGCCCTGGCCTGGCCCCTGCCTCTGTCTCTGCCCTGTTGAGTTTGTGTGTTAGTCTAAGCTCTGGCTGCCCAGCGCCCTGGCTGCCCAGTCTCATAACCCAAACTGACACGTTGATGAATGTATGATGGAGGGAGCAGGATCAGCAGCCCCCAGCTGTGGAAAAGCCAGTATTCAGACACAGACTCATGTCCCAGTCAGGGGAAAGTGGGGGTTGGGTGGGGGGGGGGGGGGGGGGTTATAGAGAGAGGGGGGTCAGTGGACGCCAGACAGCCCAGAGCAGGGCACCAGCTAGCTTAATTTGTGGATCTGTCTCGCAGAGTCTCAGGTCAAACAATATCTTAGAAAGCATTCGCAAGGCCGGAGACACTCTCACTGGAAAATGACAGAGAATAGATCAGAGGCTGCCGCTGAGACGATGATGATGATGATTGTGGTGGTGGTGACAGGGACTGTAGGCTAGCCTAGCACTGCTGTTCATGTGTAGATGTGCGTTTTAATTCTCTGTCGCTCCGAGAGACGTACTAGGAAAAGAGGGAAATGGGGGAGGAGGGAGAGGTTTAGAGACCACTCCCTGTCTTCTATGGGGTGAGTGCCCTTCTTGCTCTGTGTCAGTGGGTATGTAAAGGCAGGGAGAGGGAAAGGCTGAGGTCTGCCACCTCTCTCACTCTGTTGTTGGTAGCTGGCTGATTGGTATCGTCCTCATAGGACTGTGACCCCAGCTTTCATTCCAAGGTCACAGGGTTTCAACTTTGATTAGAATTCCAGCAAAACCACAGGAATTTGGGGCCAAGTCACCCCTTACTAAGTTAGAAATGAGCTCCCGGCGATTATGTTTCAATGCGGAGCGGAGAGTTTTGAGAGTTTAGCTAGTGACATAGCTTGGTTAGTCAGCAGATCTGTGCGTAGTAGTGATCGTCGCTCTCCCTGTGTTGTCGATGCACAGATAGCTCGCTGCGGGAGTTTAAGCCTATCACATGCTTTCACTTTAGCGTGCAGATCTTTCCCCCATCCCCTTTGTGCAGTTGCTTACTTGAAGTCTGCTGGTAAATGTTATGAAAATTGACATGCCGCAGAACGTTACAAGCATCCCCTCTGCATTATTCAAAGTAGTCTATGTGAAAAGGAAATGAAAATCTAGTGTTCACTGTTCAGGTTCTTGGAGGTATTGATTTGTGAAAGCGTGTCATAGAATAAGCTAAGCCAGGGAGAGGTGGGACTAGGAATACGGCAGAATCAATGTGAGTTTGATGAGAGCAGACAGTGAGTGTGTGTTAGCCAGATCTCGGTGGAAGCGGGATGGATATGGGATCCCTCTGATGTGTCTGTCTGGTGAAATGGTTCACAGGTGTGCTGCTCTGGCTGTTTGGTTTGGTGAGGAACAGATGGGCGCGGGTTGAGTTCTGACCGAGCTGAAATGACAGGTTAGAGGTCAGGCTGAACCAAGCATTCACAGGCAAAACATCAGTGGGACTGTAACGCTACTGTGTGTGGCCTATTTCTACAGGCTCTATTCTGTTCTTTCAACATGTTCTTTGAAAACGTTGGTATGGGGACAGATAGAGAGATCAGAACGAGGAGCAATTTATTCCGATTATTTCATTAGTCCAAGTGTGCATCATTCCTCGATTCCTCAAAAAACTCTGGCAACATTCAAGGCTGCAAGGACCACTCCCACTCTCAGTCAGATCTTGGAGGACAGTGTGAGTCTTTGGAGGACAACTCACGTTTTAACGTGAGTTGCTGCTAGTGTGCTCAGTGTTTTGAGGGGGAGTGAGTTTTTGGCTGGGGATGTGCTGCTCAGTGCTGACAGAAGGCATTTCCGTACAGAGTGTTATGCGTGTGCGAAGGCCTTCTTCCAGCAGGCAGTTCTGTTGTTGCTCTGTGTTTGCTGTCAGTTTGTGTAGAGCAGCTGCCTGTGGCTCTGACTCTGACAAGCAGGTCCTGTGCAGTACATCCAGCTCTATCTGGATGCTGTGGTTTGTGTTGGGCCTAAGTATTGTGTGTCTCTGCTTGCTGTTTATTCCATCTTTAAGGACACATTGTCCCTGGATAGAGTAAATGGAACAGAATACGAGCTGTTGGGAAGTTGTATTTGTTAAGATATTCATTGTATAGTCATTTCTGGTTCGTAAAGGCTCATTTTCATTGTGTCTAGTGAGAGAGTCTATTGTCTCTGTCATGGATATGGTATGGGAGAGTCTGGCACAGCGCATGATTTGCTTTTCCCATGACTTCTGTGCAGCAGAACGGCAGAGCTTCGAGGTGGCAATCTTTCTGTGTGTTTTTTTGTGTTGCCTCCTCAGGCCTGGTTGCCTGGTGATTCCAGCAGCTCTCCTCCATGTCCCCACCCTGCTCCTTCCCCACCCCCAAATACCGCTCTGTTTGATTGTGAGATGAGAAGCCATTGGTAAGCTCAGACTCAACCCATGTGACACCAATGGACACCATCTGATGGGCAGATTGGAAGCCCGGTTTGTGGGTGGGGGATTGTTTAGGGCCTGTAGGGGCTTCTGTAGCGACAGCTTTTGTGCTCTCATAATCTTGCCTCCCACCCCTCCCTCCCCTATCGTCCCGGCCCACCCCACCTCAGGCCACCCCAGCCCACCCCACCCCAGCCCACCCCACATACCAGCCTGTTTGGGGGTGGACATTGTCCAGGCCCTTAATCCTATTGTTTTGGATAATATCCCCCCCATACCCAGTGCATTTGGCATGGCATTCTTTGGAAGAACAACAGACTGGTTCTTTATCACAGACATGGTCTTCTAGCCTTTCATCATGGCATGTTACATTACACTCATGGAGCCAGGGCCCAATACTGTCCAATGATCCCACTGGGCACAGACGTCAATTCAACATCTATTCCATGTTGGTTCAGTGTAATTTTATTGAAATTATGTGGAAACAATGTTGATTCAAACAGTGTATGCTCAGTAGGATATCTTCAACATTGTGTATAGACTACAGTCTACAGTATCTAAAGGATTGTTATTGCTGGATGGGTACAGTACAGTTACTGCACAAAGGGAACAGCACATATTTTAACTGCCCAGTTGCCCACCCTCTTCTATTCGTTTCAATGGGAGCTTTTCAAAGTGAAAAATGTATGGCCATTTTTAATGAAGGCTTTCATGTTCTCTGTCTTCTTTCCTCTACTTCAGAGAGAGAGGGGGGGGGGGAGAGAGAGGGAGGGAGAGAGAGGGAGGGGAGAATGAGGGGGGAGAGTGAGAGAGGGGAGGGAGGGAGAGAGAGGGGGGGAGGAGGGGAGAGAGAGGGGAGGGAGGGAGAGAGAGGGGGGAGAGAGGGAGAGAGAGGGGGGAGGGAGGGAGAGAGAGAGAGAGAGGGGGGAGGGAGAGAGAGAGAGGGGGGAGAGAGAGAGGGGGGGAGAGAGGGGGGAGGGAGAGAGAGAGGGGGGAGAGGGGGGAGGGAGAGAGGGGGGAGGGAGAGCGAGAGAGGGGGGAGGGAGAGAGAGGGGGGGAGAGAGAGGGGGAGGGAGGGAGAGAGAGGGGGGGAGAGGGAGAGAGAGGGGGAGGGAGGGGGAGAGAGAGAGAGGGGGAGGGAGAGAGAGAGAGGGGGGAGAGAGGGGAGAGGGAGAGAGAGGGGGGGAGGGAGAGAGAGGGGTGAGGGAGAGAGAGAGGGGGGAGGGAGAGAGAGAGGGGGGAGAGGGGGAGGGAGAGAGAGGGGGGAGGGAGAGAGGGGGAGGGAGAGAGAGGGGGGGAGAGGGGGGGGGGAGAGAGAGAGAGAGGGGGGAGAGAGAGAGGGGGGAGGGCGAGAGAGAGGGGGAGCATGGTTTAGTGTAGACAGATATATATATATATATATATAGATAGATAGATAGATAGATAGATAGATAGATAGATAGATAGATAGATAGATAGATAGATAGATAGATAGACAGTACCAGTCAAGAGTTTGGACACACCTACTCATTCCAGGGTTTTTCTTTATTTGTACTATTTTCTACATTGTAGAATAATAGTGATGACATCAAAACTATTAAATAACACATATGGAATCATGTAGTAACCAAAAAAGTGTTCAACAAATCAAAGTATATTTTATATTTGAGACTCTTCAAAGTAGCCACCCTTTGCCTTGATGACAGCTTTGTACACTCTTGGCATTCTCTAAACCAGCATCATGAGGTAATCACCTGGAATGCATTTCAATCAACAAGTGTGCCTTGTTAAAAGTTAATTTGTGGATTTCTTTTCCTTAATGCGTTTGAGACAATCAGTTGTGTTGTGGCAAGGTACGGGTGGTATACAGAAGATAGCCCTATTTGGTAAAATACCAAGTCCATATTATGGCAAGAACAGCTCAAATAAGCAAAGAGAAACGACAGTTCATCATTAGTTTAAGACATGTCAGCCAATCCGGAAAATGTCAAGGACTTTGAAAGTTTCTTCAAGTGCAGTCGCAAAAACCATCAAGCACTATGATGAAACTGGCTCTCATGAGGACCGCCACTGGAAAGGAAGACCCAGAGTTACCTCTGCTGCAGACGTTAAATTCATTAAAGTTAACTGCACCTCAGATTGCAGCCCAAATGAATGCTTCACAGAGTTCAAGTAACAGACACATCTCAACGTCAACTGTTCAGAGGAGATTGCGTGAATCAGGCCTTCATGGTCAAATTGCTGAAATAAACCACTACTAAAGGACACAATAAGAAGAAAAGACTTGCTTGGTCCAAGAAACATGAGCAATGGACATTAGACATTAGATATTCCAACCGCCGTGTCTTTGTGAGACTCAGATAGGTGAGCTGGATGATCTCTGCATGTGTGGTTCCCACATGAAGCATGGAGGAGGAGGTGTGATGGTGTGGGGGTGTTTTGCTAGTGACACTAACATTGATTTATTTAGAATTCAAGGCACACTTAACCAGCATGGCTACCATAGCATTCTGCAGCGATATGCCATCCCATCTGGTTTGCGCTTAGTGGGACATTTGTTTTTCAACAGGAAAATGACCCACAACACACCTCCAAGCAGTATAAGGGCCATTTGACCAAGAAGGAGAGTGATGGAGTGCTGTATCAGATGACATGGCCTCCACAATCACCCAAACTCGACCCAATTGAGATTGTTTGGGATGAGTTGGACCGCAGAGTGAAGGAAAAGCAGCCAACAAGTGCTCAGCATATGTGGGAACTCCTTTAAGACTGTTGGAAAAGCATTCCTCGCGAAGCTGGTTGAGAGAATGCCAAGAGTGTGTAAAGCTACTTTGAAGAATCTAAAATGTTTAACACTTTTCCGGTTGCTACATGATTCTATATGTGTTATTTCATAGTTTTGATGTCTTCACTATTTTTCTACAATGTAGAAAATAGTAAAAACTAAGAAAAATCCTTGAATGAGTAGGTCGAGAGAGAGAGAGAGAGAGAGAGAGAGAGAGAGAGAGAGAGAGAGAGAGAAAGAGAGAAATGAGATAGACAGAGAGAAGCATTGTGCACTAGAGGAAGTAACGATTGGAAAAGCACTGGGCAGAGTTACAGCAGAGTTGGCCTTACCAACACAACAGAGAGCGAGCCCACCGTGTAGGTTGACGGAGCGAGAGAGTATGGGCCGTTCTTGGTCACGGAAGGGAAGCGGAGCGTCGTCCGGCTGGCTGGCGGAGGGCTGGCAGCCCCTTCACAGATGGCTGCAGGTACAGCGACACACTTGGCTGATAACCAAAGGACTTCAAATGGCCAGATGTGCTGTCTGCGGCTGCCCCAGGGGGAGGGAGAAGGGACGGACACAGCTCACACTACAGAGAGAGACTGGGCCAATCAAGGGAATCAACAGGAATGGAAATGACCAGCACACACTTTACGTTCTGCTTGCTGTCTTTCCTCTCTGTCTGTTTTTCCTTTATATATCACCCTTTCTCCTTTATCTATCACCCTTTCTCCTTTATCTATCACCCTTTCTCCTTTATCTATCACCCTTTCTCCTTTATCTATCACCCTTTCTCCTTTATATATCACCCTTTCTCCTTTATCTATCACCCTTTCTCCTTTATCTATCACCCTTTCTCCTTTATATATCACCCTTTCTCCTTTATATATCACCCTTTCTCCTTTATCTATCACCCTTTCTCCTTTATATATCACCCTTTCTCCTTTATCTATCACCCTTTCTCCTTTATCTATCACCCTTTCTCCTTTATATATCACCCTTTCTCCTTTATCTATCACCCTTTCTCCTTTATATATCACCCTTTCTCCTTTATATATCACCCTTTCTCCTTTATCTATCACCCTTTCTCCTTTATCTATCACCCTTTCTCCTTTATCTTTCACCCTTTCTCCTTTATATATCACCCTTTCTCCTTTATCTATCACCCTTTCTCCTTTATATATCACCCTTTCTCCTTTATCTATCACCCTTTCTCCTTTATCTATCACCCTTTCTCCTTTATCTATCACCCTTTCTCCTTTATCTATCACCCTTTCTCCTTTATATATCACCCTTTCTCCTTTATATATCACCCTTTCTCCTTTATCTATCACCCTTTCTCCTTTATCTATCACCCTTTCTCCTTTATCTATCACCCTTTCTCCTTTATCTATCACCCTTTCTCCTTTATCTATCACCCTTTCTCCTTTATATATCACCCTTTCTCCTTTATATATCACCCTTTCTCCTTTATCTATCACCCTTTCTCCTTTATCTATCACCCTTTCTCCTTTATCTATCACCCTTTCTCCTTTATATATCACCCTTTCTCCTTTATCTATCACCCTTTCTCCTTTATATATCACCCTTTCTCCTTTATCTATCACCCTTTCTCCTTTATCTATCACCCTTTCTCCTTTATCTTTCACCCTTTCTCCTTTTTCTTTCACCTCTCTTCGTTTTCAGCTCTTTCGTTTCTGCTGGATCACTGACGAATCACCTAGTTGGTGTTGCTCAGTCTATCGCTGACGTGTGTGTGGTCAACATTACCCTCAAAGACTCAGATATTGCTGGCTTTGATGGTGTGATGTAGCGTAGAGGGAACGCTGACACCAGATCACTGATTCAACTGGCCTCTGGGTTCTCCATTCGTGCTGACAGGAAAATACAAAGCTAAAGAAAAGAATGTACCCCAGGCCACAGTTCAGATACTTTCCCAAATTTGACTTCATCCCATGATTATCTCTTTAGTGCATTTTGAAACTATAATGGCCTCATGCTTTCGTCACTGTCATAGCTGCCCGAAATAGAAAAGAATGTAACTTTATATTCAAAGAAAAATGAGATTCTTCGTTTTTTTCTTTGACTTTTCACTCGTCTTCATATATATTTCTTTGATAGCCAGTTGGTTATTATTATTTCAAGGCCTCATTCATGACTACATAGACCAGGCTTTCAGTCCTTTAAAACCACTCCTCACTTCAAAGCCTGAGGCACATGGGTATAAACAGCTCTGCCTGACTGCTCTTAGAACTGACCCTTCTTTTCAGAGCGAGTTAGAGAGAAAGGGGGAAATGAAGGAGAGACCGAGGGGGGGTGGAGAGAACCATGGGCCTCCGTGGTGCTCTCAGAGGTCGTGGGGGGTGCAGGGGAGGAGGAGGGGAGTGCAGAAGGGTTGCAGGGGTGCACCCGTCTCCTCTAACCTGTCTCCTCACATTGAGCATTGGCACACACACACGCAAACACACGTACAGGCACCCCTCGTCCTCCATGATGGGCCGTGGCAGCTGTGCGCTCAGGCAGGGGCTAGCAAAAGCTCTGGCTTTTCAGAGAATGCGCCTCAGAAAAAGGGCAAGACCTGACCTTTAGATATATGAAAGCTTGTCCTCCATCTCCGGCACTGCAGGACTGTTGTTCTTGCCTCGTTAACTTCCTGAAATAGACAGAGTCAGGGAGTTGAGGCCTGGCCTCCGCCCTAGTAGCTGATATGATGCTTATTGGCTTGCAGACAGTGTGGTCACTAACAGTGATGCTTGGCTATTTACATAGCTTGTTTTGGATGTTATGTGTATTTGCAGATCTGGTTTCAAATGCATTTTGAAATGATTTCAAATACTTTAGCTGGGCTTGATTGAGCTTGCCTGGAGCAATGGAAGTTATTGAATAGTGTAAACTCGCCCATCGAGCACTCCAGGCAGGCTAAAGCAAACCCTCAAAGTATTTGAAAGATTTTAGAGTTGTACCCAGGTCTGGTTATTTGTGATCATACTCACTGTAAATATCCTTGAAGTCCTTATGTTGCATAGGCTGTGAACCAGACTGTGTGGAGAGCTGAGTTGGCTGCTTGGCTGGTTTCCCTCATTACCTCAGCAGTTATGTCACCAGACAGTCTCTGCCATGTTTAGCGGGCATTGAGGTGAAAACTCTATACCCTCCTCAAATGGTAGGTGTAATTCACGTGAGTTGGTGTGTCGCCGTGTGGCCGTGGCTGTCTGCTTGATATGGGTCTGTTGCTGTGGCCTCTCCTGGATTCTGTGAAGAGAGTGGGAGGGTCTTCCAGAGAGGGAGCTACTCCCCTGTTCAGAGAACCACCAGTTAGTTCATTGGAACAGGAACCAAGCTGCTAAATGACTGCACCACGGCCCTTTCCTGGTCTTCAGCTCAGTTTCAACCCCCTCCCCTGAAATATCATGCCCCTTGTCACCTGGGGAAGCATGTGTGCCATGATCTGCCTCATCCCTAAGTTATATGTGACAACAGAAAGGAATAGGAGGAGGTGGAGACAAGGAATAAGGAAAGGAAAGGCTAACCACACGTGGGTATTGATTGTTTGCTCTGGCGTGTGAGGGATAAAGAGCTTCAAGACAGGGGCTGTTGTCCCCTCCACGACTGGCCATCTCAGAGCAGAGCAGGGAGTGGGAGTAGCACTAGTCTCTTATCATTATCCGACACATTGACTCAATGGCATCCCTACAACACATTCTGTATTTCAGTCCAATCTGCACTCCAGCAGACAAGACCAGGCTAATAGGCCAGCCCACTTCCCCGAAAATGCTGCTGCTCAAAATCAAACATGTTTTGAAAACACCTTGCCTGCCTCTCTGCTGATTGGTCGCTGGGTGACTCATCGGGTATGACTGGTTCTTCTGTGGTCGGGGTTCACCGCCCGACGAGGCAGAGACGCAGGGGCGGGCTATGGGTGTCTGTCACCCAAAATACCTGCTGGGCTTTGTGGGCACACGCACACGTACACACACCCACTGTATTTGGTTCATTCCTGGCAGGGTGTTGAGACCAGGCTGGGCTGTACAGTTTCTCCAATGGGTGGGAGTTGTACCGGCGTACAGGCGTAGCTCCATCAGTTTGTTGGAGATTAGTGCAGAGCTGTTGACCCCTGGGTTCCTCCTTGGCCCCTGGCGCCTGTGTTAAAGCACACCCATAACCCCAGGAAATGCTCCTCCATAGTGGACTGGACTGGACTGGTTGGTGCTTCTTGATGTCTATGAAACCACAATCTATGTCTCTCTTTTCTCTTTCTCTCTCCCTCTCTCTCTCTCTCTCTCTCTTTCACTCTCTCTTTCACTCTCTGTCTCTCTCTCACTCTCTGTCTCTCTCTTTCATTCTCTCTTTCACTCTCTCTCTCTCTCTCTCTCTCTCTCTCTCACTCGCTCTCTCTTTTCTCTATTTTCTCTCTCTCTCCCTGCCATCTTCAGCACAGTATCATGGAGGGCATGGATGATTTAAATCCTGCTCTGCTCATAATATTGAAAATGAAACAAGTGCAAAGCCATTAAAATACTTTCCCAATGACAATCATATTAGGGTAATACAAATGTGCCCCTTCGCAAATGCTATTACTATCTGTCTGCAACCCAGTTAATTTACAAACCATGTATTTTCTCTGTGATTGTTTATGGCCTTATTCCCTCTGCTTGGTATCTTTGTCTTGTTCTACTTGTCTGTTGATTGTTTGGTCTGGGTCGATAATTACATTTCATTGGAAAATGTTAGACTGATCCACAATCTGATTCTGGTCTATGACAGTTAATGGTTTCTTCAGAAATCTTTACATGCCACAGGGTCATTATTGGTCGATCTTTAGATTGAATTATGGTGGTTGATATGTTGTCTGTGTGTGTCTGTGTTCGTGTGTGCATGTGTGTCCTCAGTCTGTCTCTCTCTGGGGTTTTGTAACCTGGCACAGCAGCCTTTGATCAGCTCTTGCAGCACTGCAAGAACTGCAAACATGCCACCTCAACGTGCACACACACACACACACACACACACACACACACACACACACACACACACACACACACACACACGATTATATCATATATCGTTAGACTGCCTTGGTGTCTGAATGTTTAGGCCTACGTATCTATAGATACAAACAATAACCTGCTGTCCTGCAGCTCGTTAGGAGTGAGTGGGAGAGAACCTGCAGTGGAGGTCGGTACTGTCGGGTCGGTACTGTACATGGGTGATAAGCAGAGAGAAGAAAGGCAGGCTGCTTATCAGGTGTGTGTCCCTGCATGGCCTCGCTGTGTTTGCCTGGTGTCCTGAAGCAGTAGTTAAAAGAGAGCCGTTTTGAGAGGGATGGTGGGGTTCAATGCCTAGTGTAGCAGCAATGTTACGCTTTCTCCCTTTCTATTTTCTCTTTCCATCTTTCTGTTTCTGTCTCTCACTCTCTCTTGCACTGTCTCGCTATGTTTCTGTCTCTCTCTCTCTCTCTTGCTGTCTCTATTAGAGGTTGACCGATTAATCGGAATGGCCGAGTAATTAGGGCTTTTCAAGTTTTCATAACAATCGGAAATCTGTATTTTTGGACACCGATTTGGCCGATTTTATTTAATCTTTATTTAACTAGGCAAGTCAGTTAAGAACACATTCTTATTTTCAATGACGGCCTAGGAACGGTGGGTTAACTGCCTCGTTCAGGGGCAGAACAACAGATTTTTACCTTGTCAGCTCAGGGGATTCAATCTTGCAACCTTACAGTTAACTTGTCCAACGCTCTAGCCACCTGCCTCTCATTGCACTCCGCGAGGAGACTGCCTGTTACGCGAATGCAGTAAGCCAAGGTAAGTTGCTAGCTAGCATTAAACCTATCTTATGAAAAACAATCAATCATAATCACAAGTTAACTACACATGGTTGATGATATTACTAGTTTATCTAGCGTGTCCTGCGTAGCATATAATCGATGCGGTGCGTATCGTTGCTCCAATGTGTACCTAACCATAAACATCAATGCCTTTCTTAAAATCAATACACAGAAGTATATATTTTTAAACCTGCATATTTAGCTAAAAGAAATCCAGGTTAGCAGGCAATATTAACCAGGTGAAATTGTGTCACTTCTCTTGCGTTCATTGCACGCAGAGTCAGTGTATATGCATCAGTTTGGGCCGCCTAATTTGCCAGAATGTTACGTAATTATGACATAACATTGAAAGTTGTGCAATGTAACAGGAATATTTAGACTTTTGGTTGCCACCCATTAGATTAAATACGGAACGGTTCCGTATTTCACTGAAAGAATAAACGTCTTGCCATATTAAAGACCTAAGGCTCGTATTTCTGTGTGTTATCATGTTATAACTAAGTCTATGATTTGATAGAGCAGTCTGACTGAGTGATGGTAGGCACCAGCAGGCTCATAAGCATTCATTCAAAAAGCACTTTCGTGCGTTTTGCCAGCAGCTGGTTATGACTTCAAGCCTGAGATTAGGCTGGTGTAACCGACGTGAAATGGCTAGCTAGTTAGCGGGGTGCGCGCTAATAGCGTTTCAAACGTCACTCACTCTGAGACTTGGAGTGGTTGTTCCCCTTGCTCTGCATGGGTAACGCTGCTTCGAGGGTGGCTGTTGTCGTTGTGTTCCTGGTTCGAGCCCAGGTAGGAGCGAGGAGAGGGACGGAAGCTATACTGTTACACTGGCAATACTAAAGTGCCTATAAGAACATCCAATAGTCAAAGGTTAATGAAATACAAATGGTATAGAGAGAAATAGTCCTATAATTCCTAAAATAACTACAACCTAAAACTTCTTACCTGGGAATATTGAAGACTCATGTTAAAAGGAACCACCAGCTTTCATATGTTCTCATGTTCTGAGCAAGGAACTTAAACGTTAGCTTTCTTACATGGCACATATTGCACTTTTACTTTCTTCTCCAACACTTTGTTTTTGCATTATTTAAACCAAATTGAACATGTTTCATTATTTATTTGAGGCTAAATTGATTTTATTGATGTAATATATTAAATTAAAAATAAGTGTTCATTCAATATTGTTGTAATTGTCATTATTACAAATAAATGTAAAAATTGTCCGATTAATCGGTATCGGCTTTTTTGGTCCTCCAATAATCGGTATCGGCGATGAAAAATCATAATCGGTCTGGTTCTTTGTCTGTCTGTCTGTCTGTCTGTCTGTCTGTCTCTGTCTGTCTGTCTGTCTGTCTGTCTGTCTGTCTGTCTGTCTGTCTGCCTGCCTGCCTGCCTGCCTGCCTGCATGTCTGTCTGCCTGCCTGTCTCTCTCTCTATTTCCCTCTCTCTCACTGTCTCTGTAGAGAGGAAGTTGGGTGCTGTGCTTTGTACAATTGCCCTGCTCGTGATTTTTCATTAATAAGAAAGACTGCTCAAATAGAGCTCATGCTGCCATCGCCCTGTACCCCTCTCCTCTCTCCCCCCTCCCTCTCCCAAGGCTAGGGTTGCAAAATTCTGGGAACTTTAAATAATCTATTGAAATGTGTCTAATAAATAAACAGGCAGAGGTTAGGCTGTGGCAGAATGAAACCATGCCAAAGGTGCCTCATAGAGGTGGCTTTTTATAGCGTCTGCACTTTACATGTGAATAACAAGCTGTAATCTATTATCTAACCACTGCTGAGCGGCTGCTTTGTTTTTCGTTTAGATGCGTGTTCATGGCCACCACCTAGGTAGTAGACTATTTGTTATTCATTATAAAGACGATTTGGAATGCATTGGCTACAAGTGACCTTATGGATTTGTGTTGTAGCATGTGTGTATGGTAGCTAGTCCGCCAGCAGTAGTTACCTGTAGGTTGAACAGGAACTTTGTTGTGTACTGAGGCTGTGGCCTGCTAACTAGCTGTCCCTGACTGCCTCTCTGAGGAATTATTCTATAAATAAGCTGAGATGGGAGCTATAAAAGTGGACCGGGTGGTCAATAGTGGCCTGGAGTAGTGTGTGTTTATGTGAGACAGTGGGGGAGCGACAGGCCCTAGCACCCCCTCTAAGGACTGTTCCAGGCAGACAGACTCACAAGGCCAGGCTGAATGACATGGCTTATTGGCTTGCTCCAAACAGACAATATGTTCCTCTTCACCGCTGCATTCATTTTCACCTCCAGTCCCCTGAGAGGTTGGCTTGCTCTGTGCTGCTTATGGCACAGGAGAGGCTCTGCTGTGGGACCTGAAGGACGGGTGTGGACAGACGGACAGACAAGAGAGTCAGAGAGAGTCTCTCTCTCCTGGAAGGGGGGTGGATAGCGATGACCCTGATGCTGAGTAGAGTGGACAGCAGAGAAGGGTAGGGGTTGGAGGGGTTCTGCTCCCTCTCTTCTCTCACGCCACTGTCCCCATCAGAGCCGAGGGGAGCTAATGCTTTGTCTCGACGGACAGAGGTCAAGTCATTAACCAGTGATCTGCCCCCCATGCGCTCTGATGATTCCTACAGATGCCTTAATGTCCTGGATCATCCCTAAGAGACAGACAACCCTCAGATGGGCCTCTGGTGATCTCTTGCAGACTGCACATGGACTCCTTGTCCAGTGTCCAGCTTGTCCATTCTGCTGAGGGGGATGGTTCAGGACCATGGACATAGAGTTCCAGGTCTTAACTTGGACTTAGTTTCTGCTACATTCACAGAGGGTTAGCTCTGAGAAGGGTCCCGCTATGACTGAGGAAGGGTTGTGTATTTGATTCCTCCTCTCTCCTCTAGATAAGAGTGCTGCACGGCTCGTTGTCATGCATACCACTATACAGGCCTTTATTAAAACGGCCAAGCACACAGGACCCAGTCAGATCAAGAGGGCCTCCAGCCTTTCTTTCCCCCTCCTTCCTTCCATCCTCCCTCCGTCGGCCTCCCGCGCACACTCTTAGGGAAAAAAATATTATATTTTACTTTTATTTAACTAGGCAAGTCAGAACAAATTTTTCTTTTCAATGACGGCCTGGGAACAGTGAGTTAACTGCCTTGTTCAGGGGCAGAACAACAGATTTTTACCTTGTCAGCTCGGGGATTTGATCTTGCAACCTTTCAGTTACTATTCCAACACTCTAACCACTAGGCTACCTGTCTAAATGTATTTTTTTGGGCTGCCCCATAGGAGAACCCTTTGAAGAACCCTTTCTGGTTCCATGTAGAACCCTTCCGGGTTCAATAATGAACCATGTTGGTTCCATGTAGAACCCTTGCCGAGGGAACCCCTTTGGAACCCTTTTTTCTAAGAGTGCAGAATAGAGTTGATCCTCCCAAAAAGCAGATGAACCTTTGAAAGAGGACATAATCCCCCCTGAAGACATTGAACATTACCATTTCAGCATACTGCCTCTGAACAGGGGGAAGTGCCACTGTGGAATGCTGCTTAATTGCAGTGCACTAAACACACCATGCTCTTTAAGGTATTTTAAATGGAGAGGCAGGCTACTCAAGGCATTCCAACATTGTAAATGTCAAACAATGGGCCCTTTACTGTTTTGTGTTTGGCACAGAGTTCAGAAATTCAAACAAATGAGGGCATTTGGAAGCTTTGTAGACTACAACGTTGGTTTAAATATAAAAAGCCAACAATTAACAACAACAAAAAGGGAGGTGGTTGTTACGTGTTCAGGGTTCAGATTTGAAACAGTGTTGAAGTTAAGTGGCGATTCAATACGGTGATTAATGCGTTCCGACATTCCAGTGAGGTACTATTGTGCACATTGTTGCCTATGCATGTTGTTCAGAGATAACGTTCCAGCCGTTTGACCCTATTCTGTTTGTTCATTTAAATACTTATCTGTCTCTAAGTCAGTTACTCTTTATTCAACCCTTCAGTTGTGTTAACTGTAACTTTCCCTGCTCTCAGAGTTGCCCTAGTGAGTCATGGATACGTTGAATTCGCCATGTTTCGTAAGTATTTAATCAGAATATATCTGTTCAGATTCCCAAGTATTTCCTCAGAATATACAGTTTCCCAAGTTAGGCAAGTCTCCTGGCTGGCGCCTACATTTACCCATGTGGCTCAAGTTTGGACACCTATAACAGAACAGTAACCAACAGGAGTCAATGACTGATAACTAACGTCAGTTTGAGGGGAATTTCAGATGGCGATGGCGCTGCTATGGAAAGAGCCGTTACAATTTGAGCCTAAAGCCATAATCCCAAAGCTGCCTGGCTGATGCAGTTACTGTTGGTCATCCCTAATCATAGTGCTATAATCCTGGAATGTTCCATCACCGTCAGAACAGTAGGCCAATGCTCCATCGTATCTTATTCTCCTCCCATAGGCTCTCAGTCAGTCCCACGCAGCAGCAGCAGCACCGGTGACTAGTGACTACGGTGCCCAAATTATTTTGAGCAGCAAAGTGCCCAGCTAAGGAATCGGTGGGTAATCCAAGTGACATCTGGCCCTGGTGTCTTATGTGATTAGCTGAGTGCCTTGCTCCTAATAGCCCAGCGGACAGTCTTCATTACTCCATCCATCCACACGTTGTTACAAAGCGGCCTGGTGGGTCTAAATTCTACAGCGGCCGTCCACACAGACCAGTCCGGAGTGGGGGACAGAGAGGGGTGTCTAGGGCTATAGGGGAACCCTTAGGCAAGACGAGTAGTTTGATTAAGCTTCAGTCTAGCAAGTAGCCCCTGGTAATATGTTTGAAGGGATAGCGTGGGGTTTCGTCAATGAAGCCCTTTAACTGCTTCTCCAGAGTCAGATGAACTCGTGAGTATCATGGTTATGTATCTGCATCCAGTATGTAGGAAGTTAGGGGTAGTTTCACGAGCCAATGCTAACTAACTTACCACAAAGACTGGAAGTCTTCGGGTACAGCTAGCGTACCAAGGGCAAGGGCCTCATTGCCAAAATCCTGAACTATTCCTTTAATCAACAAGCCTACAGCCGTCGGCTTCAGTGTGCAGCATTAAGGTTAAGACCAGATGACCGTTAGGATGACCAGTGTCCCTGGCTATATCGGGTCAGACAGACATTTGTTAGGAGGGAAGGAAGGAGGAAGAGGAGGGAGGAGGATGAAGAGGAGGAGAGGAGATTTGCAGTGAATTAATAATCTATCAGAACTCAAAAATTGAATAATGACAGAGTGACTAAGCACGTCTCCTCCCTCCGCTCCCTGTCCCCAACACACTCCTGAATCATCATTTCGGGAACTCCTCCGAAACGTTGGGGAAATGTTCTACTCATTAGCTCCTGGATCTCTGCACAGCCTCTTCTCTTCAGAGTCAATGTGTGCTTAGTCATCTATAATGAGACAGGAAAGCATGATTGGTTTTAGCATTAGGCTAGGGCTATGTCTGGTACTGTATATACTGTACTCACTGTGTGTTTAGTCATCTATAATGAGACAGGAAAGCATGATTGGTTTTAGCATTAGGCTAGGGCTATGTCTGGTACTGTATATACTGTACTCACTGTGTGCATGCGTGGGTGTTTAAGGATTTTGAGTATGTGTGTGGATTTTGTTTATGTTTACAAATGGCATTGTGAGTGTGAGTGAAGATGTACACAGTGGTAGCTCTTAAATGTGTTAGTACACTAATTCGTGGTACATGGGAGACTGTAAATATAGCAGTACCGAGGCCTGCATGTAAGCAAGCTTGTGCTGCAATAATAATTTCAGTGCTACAAACATCATTGCTAAAAACCCTGTTTGAGCTGGTTATTTTTGTGCCCTTTTTTGCTTCTGAGGCAGCCGATTCCCACGAGCTCAGTGCCTCGCAGTTTACCGTTTTGATTTGTTGTCTTCAGGATCTGAGGTTAAGATGGAGTTGAAATGCTTCTCTGTTGTCTGGAAAGTAGATGAAGGTTTTTCTCTCTCCCTCTCTTTCTCTGTACCAACAGATGCAGGGTCTGGGTTGTCATTTTGCTTTTTGCGGAGGAAATTTCTATCATTCCTTGAAACATTTTGGTGCACATTTCTGTATTCCTCTGATGATTCTCTGAGCTCCCTATGAATGAGTATTTGCAAGAGCTCTGTTTACATTAGTCCAGATGGGAACAGAAGAGAAATGGTATTTCCTCTGAATATATATCATATCTATATAGTCATCATTCATACACAAAGTTCCTGTTTAAACCTTATATGTATCCTATAATGAAGCACGTCCCAATACTGGATTTAAGTGATAATGCTGCACCTGTGTTTGGAGGATATGTTGGCACGGGTGTTGCCAATATATCCTACAAACATGGGCTTTGAGGGCATTATCACTTTTATTCAACGGGTTACCAACATATTCAAGTAATGATTGACTTATTTT
>NC_143022.1:44062500-44102500 GCF_057628025.1 Oncorhynchus mykiss
TTCCTATTTGCAACAAGCAACAAGGCACTTATTACTGCACAAAATGTGGCACAGAAATGAACTTTAAGTCCTGAATACAAAGCGTTATGTTTGGGGCAAATTCAACACAGCTAGTGGTGACCCGTCATTCAGTGCCCCACCTATTTTGAGCTCCACATTTTTAGAAGTAAAAATAAATTATATATATATTTTTTTTGTTTGGGGGGGGGCATGTTATTTTGGCATTAATATGTGTCACATATCAGTTTGTAAACTATGTAAAAAAAAAAATGATATCATTGAGTTAATAAAGCCGCATACAAACATGGTCTCTTTTTTGTTTTCCTGAGTAAGGCAGCTCCAAAATGCAGGTGTTTCAGCCTAGCTCAGTGCTTTCTGTGGTGGTGGGGCAAGCCAGCAGGAAATAGGAGCATGGCACTGATTGGCTCAGTGTTCTGTCACTCGTGGAGACACTACCGTCACAGGCCAAGTCTAAGTCCTTAGTAAGAGTAGACATCAAACATTTTAGCCCTTTGTCTCCTGCCATAGAGTTATATTATAAGTACCCTTCCAAGAAGACTCAAGGTCATTGACCACAGATAAAATGACTTCAAATCCACTGGCTCCAGGTCATCTATAAGTCTTTGCTAGGTATAGCTCCGCCTTATCTCAACTCACTGGTCACCATAGGAACACCCACCCGTAGCACGGGCTCCAGCAAGTATATTTCACTGGTCATCCCCAAAGCCAACACCTCCTTTGGCTGCCTTTCCTTCCAGTTCTCTGCTGCCAATGACTGGAACGAATTGCAAAAATCACTGAAGTTGGAGACTTATATCTCCCTCGCTAACTTTAACCGTCAGCTGTCAGAGCAGCTTACCGATCGCTGCAGCTGTACACAGCCAATCTGTAAATAGCCCATCCAACCAACTACCTACCTCATCCCTATATTTGTTTTTGTTTTTCTGCTTTTTTGCACACCAGTATTTCTACTTGCACATCCTCATCTGCACATATATCACTCCAGTGTAAATTGCTAAATTGTAATTACTTTGCCACTATTGGCCTATTTATTGCCTTACCTCCTTACTTCATTTGCATGCACTGTATACAGATTTTTCTATTGTGTTATTGACTGTACGTTTGTTTATCCCATGTGTAACTCTGTGTTGTTGTTTTTGTCACACTGCTTTATCTTGGCCAGGTTGTAGTTGTAAATGAGAATTTGTTCTCAACTGGCCTACCTGGTTAAATAAAGGTGAAATTAAAAAAAGAAAGCCTACAATCTGTTGGCAATTTTTTTAAATCCTTGTCATAGGGCTCCCGAGTGGAGCACTGCATATCAGTGCAAGAGGTGTCACTACAGTCTCTGGTTACTGTATCACATAGGGCGGTGCACAATTGACCCAGATTCATCTGGGGTAGGCCGTCATTGTAAATAAGAATTTGTTCTTAACTGACTTGCCTAGTTAAATGTAAAAATAAATAATGAAGAGAATTTATAGGTAAAATGTATGGGTGCTCATTGTCCATTGGACATACACAGCAATTTGGAAATTGCTAATTCAACAATGAGTGGTTTGGAAGTAATCAGTGGCAAACTGCAAGCAATCACTAGCCTGCTATTTAGAGGAGTGGTTGTGTGTGTTTTTTCCGAGTTCCCACTATAAATCCAGAGAATTCCAGACTTTGATGACAAAGTTTGATGACAGAATTTGCCCACAAAGGACTTCCGCGCCACCTTCCTGTTTAAGTGAGGTGAGGTGAGTCCAAAAATGTATTGTATACTGCTGCATAAATTATATAATATGCCAGGGAGATATGTATACTGTAGCTAAGAAAGTAATACTAAGTGTACGTTGTGTACTAAGCTGTTAGTAGCCCATGTGCCTCACCCTAATAACTTGGTCTATTTCTCCAATGCAGTATTGTAAACACATCGTTCGTGGCCGGTGTGTGATTGTTTGCAGAATTTTTTCTGTACAGCTTTGACAGTGCTACTGATAGTAGTGGTGACGCTTGGCTTGCACGTGCAAATTCAGCACACACAACATTCTATAATAGCATTGTCTTATTTGACATGTCAAATTCAAAGCTTATTTAATGAGTCAAATAGTGTTATTTGACGTGTATCTTTTATGACACGCAAATACCCAAACGGCGTTCAATGTGCCTCACCCTAATAATTTGGTCTATTTTCACCTCTTAAATTTCACCTACTGTTCTAACTCGGTGGTGCACATAGCCTACAACCTGTTTTAGAGAAATGTAATCATCGAATAATGCAAGAGCTTTCATTGTCTGCTTATATGCCCCCTTTGTTTATACTACGGTTTTGACTTGGTGTACAAGGAGAACACTGTAAGAACGGCCCATGTTCTGAATTGTGTCGCTGTACATTTCAAAAGCTGACCAAATAGTTATATTGACTACGTCCGTCGTCGCTCGCTCATTAATGTCTTAATCAAAATTACGGATTGCCTCTTATCCGCTTGCCATCCCCTTATGCCATAGCTTGTCCATCTCAATTGTCAGTAATTGTCAGTAATTGTCAGTAATTGTCAAACCACATTTGTTTAAGCAAGTCAGCTATATCAGCTATGTTTTTTTAAAAGGCATTAAATGAGGCTGAATTAACTGTTTCCCTACCAGACAAGGCTCCGCTGATAGCCAGGTGTAGCAGTGGTAAGGTGTTGGGACTCTGCTGTTGGGACAGCTTTATGTAGGCCCTAACAGTTTGTGGGCACCGTTTGTCACCGTTATAGTGCAATTAATCTAGTGTTTAGTGTTGTGTTGTGTAGTGGCTTTGCTGGCATGCATCCCACATATTTAAAAAAAATTACCAACCAAGATTTACATGCTAAAATTGCCACTGAACACAAAGTTTTGTTGATATTATTTTATAGCTGCTCCTTCAGAGGTATGTGTATGCCAATAATTCTTAGTGTTTTTGGTTATTGAATTTTTTTACTTAAAGTATTGGTAAATGATTCTGTTCAACGCACCGCACTGTACTGCACCGCACTGTACTGCACCACACTGCACCGCACCGCACCGCACTGTACTGCACCGCACTGCACCGCACCGCACCGCACTGTACTGCACCGCACTGCACCGCACTGTACTGCACCGCACTGCACCGCACTGCACCGCACCGCACTGTACTGCACCGCACTGTACTGCACCGCACTGTACTGCACCGCACCGCACCGCACCGCACTGTACTGCACCGCACTGCACCGCACTGCACTGCACCGCACCGCACTGTACTGCACCACACTGCACCGCACTGCACCGCACTGCACCGCACCGCACTGTACTGCACCGCACTGCACCGCACCGCACTGTACTGCACCGCACTGCACCGCACCGCACCGCACTGTACTGCACCGCACTGCACCGCACTGCACCGCACCGCACCACACCACACTGTACTGCACCGCACTGTACTGCACCACACTGCACCGCACTGCACCGCACCGCACCGCACCGCACTGTACTGCACCGCACTGCACCGCACCGCACCACACCACACTGTACTGCACCGCACCTTGGGAGTGTTTAGGCAAGAGGCCTGCGGGCATACATAACCTGTAGAATTTAGTCTGTCTATGCACGCTAGGTAAGACCTGGGCGGACCACCCCCTGTATTTTGGTTAGCGTGCCAGGTGGTGCTAAAGGTTAGGTAAGAAGTGGGAAGGCAGGTAAGGTAGGAGAGGGGATTCCTTAACTTTTACTTTCTTTGCTTTGGTTCCGTCCAGCCCCTTTTCCCCACATTACCGTGTTTATGAATAATACATTCCCTGTAAACGGTATTTCTCTCTGCCTCTGTCGTCCTTCCCCGCACCTACGATCACATACATTTTACACTCCACTGGGAGTTGAAATGTAGCGGGGTGTTGCGTTCCCTCCAAGAGGCGTATGTAACAAAGGACTAGGGAGTTTTTTTTGGGATAAATTAAACAGAATAGAGCTAAGCACAGGCAAAAATCTGTTTGTCTTCTTTCCAACAGATAGTGGTAGATCCTTTCATCAGAACAATAACCTAAAACACAAGGCCAAATATACACTGGAGTTGCTTACCAAGATGACGTTGAATGTTCCTGAGTGGCCTAGTTACAGTTTTAACTTAAATCCCAAGTGGAACATAGGTCTAAGGCACTGCATGGCTGTGCTAGCTGTGCCACTAGAGATTCTGGGTTCGAATCCAGGCTCTGTCGCAGCCGGCTGTGACCGGGAGACCCATGGGGCGGTGCACAATTGGCCCAGTGTTGTCCGGGTTAGGGGAGGGTTTGGCCGGCAGGGATGTCCTTGTCCCATCGTGCACTAGTGACTCCTGTGCACGCTGACACGGTCGCCTAGTGTACGGTGTTTCCTTTGACACATTGGTGTGGCTGGCTTCTGGGTTAAGTGGGCATTGTGTCAAGAAGCAGTGCGGTTGGCTTGTGTTTCGGAGGACACGCGAGACCTTCTCCTCTCCCAAGTCTTTACGGGAGTTGCACGAAATTGGAGAGCAAAAGGAGTTAAAACATTGTATTTAAATCTATGACTTAAATAGCTGTTTAGCAATTATGAACAACCAACTTGACAGAGCTTGAATAATTTTAAAAAGAATGGGCAAATATTGTACAATCGAGAGACTTACTAAAAAAAACACTCACAGCTGTAATCGCTGCCATGATCGTTAACAAAAAATGACAATTAAGTCCATTTTAATCCCACTTTGTAACACAACAACATGTGGAAAAAGTCAAGGGATGAGAATACTTTCTGAAGGCACCGTATATGTTGTTTTTCCTCTTGGATAAGAAGCAGGCCAGTAAAACCATACAGAGCTGTTTGTTTTCTGGTTAAGGAGTGGAGAGAAGATTATCCCTTCATTTCCTCTTGTAGCGCGGGGGGGGGGGGGGGGGGGGGCTGACACTGACCAGAGTATTACCCATCAGGCCTCATCTGTCCTCTTCGACCTACATTTGGAGCAGGTCTGGGACTGGGTGCCCTTTGTCAATGCTATACGACGTGAGTGTGCGTGTGCTTGTGTGTCGCTCAGAAATGAGTCTGTACTGGTAAATGCATAGTGTTAGTGTCATAAAGGTAATTGTGGTGACATTCACGGGGCAGTGTTTGGCTGTATTTATGATAGGTTCAAAAGGCCACATACACATAGGCTTAACATCAAAGCGGCCCATGATGATTTCAGATGAACAGATAACTAAATAATGCCTGTTCGGGAAAGGATGTATTTTCCAGGGAACTGTTACATAAAAATGTGCTCAGTCACTCTGGCTTTGTGCACAAAGTTCTCTATAATGATTTATTTTGGTCCAGGCTATAATCCATGGGGCAGGTCCACTCCACTCGACCTCCACCACGGCTAGCCCAGCAGCACCAGACAGGATGTTCCCCTTATTTATGTTTAGGCAACATCTCTCAATTTTTTATCAGGTTTTCAAAAGCTCCTCTAGGCCTTTGATATTAAGCTTGGAAGTTGCAGTGTGAAAATTGCCCTGCTCCTGCTATGAATAGGGCTTTGCCCTGCTTCTGCTATGAAGAGGGCTTTGCCCTGCTTCTGCTATGGAGAGGGCTTTGCCCTGCTTCTGCTATGAAGAGGGCTTTGCCCTGCTCCTGCTATGAAGAGGGCTTTGCCCTGCTCCTGCTATGAAGAGGGCTTTGCCCTGCTTCTGCTATGAAGAGGGCTTTGCCCTGCTCTTGCTATGAAGAGGGCTTTGCCCTGCTTCTGCTATGAAGAGGGCTTTGCCCTGTTTCTGCTATGAAGAGGGCTTTGCCCTGCTTCTGCTATGAAGAGGGCTTTGCCCTGCTTCTGCTATGAAGAGGGCTTTGCCCTGCTCCTCCTATGAAGAGGGCTCTGCCCTGCTCCTGCTATGAAGAGGGCTTTGCCCTGCTCCTGCTATGAAGAGGGCTTTGCCCTGCTTCTGCTATGAAGAGGGCTTTGCCCTGCTCCTGCTATGAAGAGGGCTTTGCCCTGCTCCTGCTATGAAGAGGGCTTTGCCCTGCTCCTGCTATGAAGAGGGCTTTGCCCTGCTCCTGCTATGAAGAGGGCTTTGCCCTGCTTCTGCTATGAAGTGTTAGCCCTGCTTTAAGTGTTATATTTCCGTACTGATTTCCGCTTTATACGGAAATAATACGGAAGTCATTTTAAACCCTCTTCCCATCCCTCTGTCTTTACTTGCTCTCTTACTTACTGTGTTCCGTGGGAATGTGATCCCTGCTACATGGCTGTTTGCAGGCCATAGATATGCTGCTGAGGGTACGTGAGCGTTGCAAATGATTTATGGATTTTCCACAAGGTTGACTCATGCAAATAAAACACGGGTTTTCAAGGTAAACATGAGCAAAACCATGAGCAAGCTGCTCCGATAGGAGTGGTTCTAATTAATGAAACACTGAGAAACACAGTACATTTGTTTCTTGTGTACTTTTAGCCTAAATCTATCATTGCTAGCACGGCACAGCCTTGTAGTCAGTGTATAAAGTCCTTCTGTCCGTCTATTTGGCCTGCAGATCTGTAGCCTATGTCTGCAGAGCAGTGCCTGTGCTGGTGAGGACCATACTGTGTGTTTATTCAGTTCGTCAGCTAGCTAACTAGCCTCCCCATGGCCTCCCTCCCTGGCCTCCTTCCCTCCCTCTTCTCTGCGGTACCCAGCTAATGATGTAACAGGTAAACTGGCCCGGCTTACACAAGACCAGATAAAGGGATTATTGTATTGTCCCAGTTGGGTCTGTTTGCCCAGTTTATTTCAGTGGAAAGGACATATGATGGGTGAATTGCAGTGAAGTTGTTATTTAAGTTTTAGCTGAAATAAATGTGGCTCAGGTTCTTACAGCCGACAGCTAAGCTAGCCATGTTAGCTAGCTATCTATGTGTGGTTGGAGGATGAGGGGATGATTTTAGTAGACAGATGAGGACTAAGGAGGAGACCTGCAGACTCACTGACCCCTGTTATCTGACGTCATCCCAGGCTGCCTGGGAGCTCTGTGTCTTATTGTTCCCCATGGGGAAAAGTCCTCCAGGACCCTACAGCCACAGCCTGCCATGACTCATATCAGATGTAACAGGCAGGAAGTGCCTGTCTGTCACTTCCTGCCTGTCAGTCATTGCCCAATGTCTATACACCACAAATACAGGCTTATTATAGGTGCCCGGGAGGATAAATTCGGGAATAGTCTGCTTTAGCTCTAGTTCAACCAGCGCTCTATCGCTGCACTGAACAAAAAAATATGGAACTTTCTCTTTGGGGGTGGCAGGTAGCCTAGTGGTTAGAGCGTTGGGCCAGCAACTGAAAAGTTGCTGGATCAAATCCCCGAGCTGACAAGGTAAACATCTGTAGTTCTTCCCCTGAAAAAGACAGTTAACCCACTGTTCCCCGGTAGACCATAATTGTAAATAAGAATTTGTTCTTAACTGAGTTGCCTGGTTAAATTAAAAAAACATTTGGAAGAGTGGGGATAGAGTGGTGTCTGAGACAATTGAGTTCGCCTTGTCTGACTTCTGATGGTAGTTCGGCAGCGTTTGTATGAAACCAAACGGTACGTCAAGCTCTTAATTTCTATTCAGTTTGATTTGCCATCTGAACTGTGCGTTAGAAATTTTAGGTGGAGTGGAGAAAATAGCCCAACACACGTGACTTGTATTCCTGTAAGGGATATTGGGAGTGCTGACTCCATCAGTGAGTTGAGCTAGCATCTGTGCTGTCAGTCTGCTGAATTGGTATCCATGGCTAGAGGCCTCTCATGGCAGCCTCCTAGAAATCTTAGGAAAGAAATGTCTAAAGGGGTCTGCGTTCTACATTTTCTCTTTCCACTAGTGGTGGTGGTCTGATCATTTCTGGATACAGTGATAGTGGCACGACCACTAAGCCATATTTAGGGTTTCTCACTTTCAACCCTTAGCCTCAACCAAGCAACCACTATTTCTCTATTACTCTACGCTCTCTATGGTGCTTATTAGCCATAGCATCTCTCACAGTCAGGCACAACCAGCACGCTAACGCTACGCTTACAGTCTACACTAACAGGCCCCAGTGTAACACTAGCCCTGCCTAGCTGCTGTTAGTGAAAGAGAATCCAGAGAGCCGTTCCAGCACATTTAACCTGCCTCCGTGTGAGACATCAAGGAGAGATCTTAATGAATGAGGTTGCCATTAGTTACTGTTCTCTGATGCGTGCATAAGGTGTGTTTTTCTCACCATGGCGTGGACTAAACGCTAGTGGAATCGCATTACTCGGAGCCAAATTGTCGGGGTGGTAGGTAGCCCAGCAGTTAAAAACATTGGGCCAGTAACTTAAAGGTTGCTGGTTCGAATCCCTGAGGCGGCAAGGTAGAAAAATCTTTTTTTTGACACTGCACCCTCTCTAGGATATATGGCACTGTTTCTAGGATGTATGACAGAAATGTTGTCATTTTTTCAGTGTCTAACCCTCTCCTCTGTTGCTACATTTACTTATCCAGAGCGACTTACAGGAGCAATTATGTTTAAGTGCCTTGCTTAAGGGCACATCGGCAGCAGCGTGATACTTCCGAGTTCCAAGTCATCTAGTTAGGCTACATTCTAGCACCCATTAATGTCCTCCTTCTAACAGTTACTCATTTTTCAATTTCCATACATTTCCCAATATTAAGCTCTAGAAATTAAGCTGCTGCCTTCATGAAATGTGATGAAACGGAGTGCCGCCCACTCAAGGAATCAAAGCTGAAATCTTCTCTCTGTATCACTGATTGGCTTCTTTGAAACACAGGATTTTCACTTCTGACACTCCAGGTTAGCATAGCTCACTCCTGCGGTGGTTAGCATAGCACACTCCTGAGGTGGTTAGCGTAGCACACTCCTGAGGTGGTTAGCGTAGCACACTCCTGAGGTGGTTAGCGTAGCACACTCCTGAGGTGGTTAGCGTAGCACACTCCTGAGGTTGTTAGCGTAGCACACTCCTGAGGTGGTTAGCGTAGCACACTCCTGAGGTGGTTAGCGTAGCACACTCCTGAGGTGGTTAGCGTAGCACACTCCTGAGGTGGTTAGCATAGCACACTCCTGAGGTGGTTTGCATAGCACACGGTTTCGCGTAAGTGTTTGTGCTCATGCTGATGTTTTGCCATTGTCCACTGCAGCTGACTGGCACAGGTTCCCTCAGGTCTAAATTAATCATGAGGTCCCCATTTTGCCTGCACGCCTGCCACCCCTCCACAGGGAGCCAGAAAACGCCTTCCCTCCTCTCCCAACCGGGTGCATTAATATTTTAAAGCCCACACCAGGATGGAAAATATGCATCATGGTGCTCACTGGCTGTGGAAAAAGAAGAACGTCCTCATTTTAAAGCCAGTCATTTAAAGCCTGTCACAGGAGACCAGAGGATGGGGCAGTCCGGGTCAGGTCCACAGAGAGAGGCCCAGGGTAGTGCAGCTGGCCTGGGCTGCGTTGAGCTCCATCCGGCCTTTCTGACTGACTGCCACAGTGGATGGATAATGCCTGGTGGGCAGAAGGCCGTGCATTCTCCCATGATGTGAACAGAACAAAACAGATGTATTTGTTTTCTCAATGGGAAGAATTTGCTAATGTGCGTATATGAGGGTAAATAGTTTGGCTAATTTGCGCCAGGCAGGCAGGCCTAGCTCACTCTGCCAGCTGAGGTCCCTGTGAGGAGAGAGCAGCAGTCGGCTTGGAGGTTTCTCTCTCTGCCTAACGTGACTGCGGGAGAGCAGACACACACACACAGTGATTTGCACAGTCCCTGCATGGTCGCCTAGATGCCTCAACCAAACATTTCAACTTTTTAACTTAACCTCCCTTCTAGATGTGTGATGACCCTTTGGGCTTGTCTTGCCAGCCTTGTTTTCTTACCAAGACAAACCAAAAAAATGGTTAAACATATCTCAGAGTCCTTTCCTCTCTGGTCCTTTGTCGTCACTGACGTTACCAGACTTAGCTAGGCTAAATGAGATCACCTCTACTCACCACTTATTCTCAGCACCCTGCCTATATAACCAACCAACCATCCATCTATCTGTGTTCATTATGTGCTATCCATAGACAGAATCTGGTCTCACAGCTGCACCAGTAGTGTTCATCATAATCAGGAAGTGCATGTTAGAAATCTCATTTTGCTTTTAACCAATTCTCAAGGACCAAAGAAGTCTCTATGGACTGAGCACGCATTGGTTCCTTATGTCTCTGTGATTGCCTGTGGATCTTTACAAATGCAAATCATTTTCAGAATATATGAAAAATGTTCCAAAAGCTAAAGGCTAACCAGGAAAATGAAACACTGTGTAAGTAAATCTTATTCCACCCTGGTTGGTTGATAAATAATTGAAAATGGCTAATAGCGCTGTGTGGCAGCAGCAGAAATGTATCGCCATGTATCAAATTGCTACCGTTTGGTGCCCGAGGCATCATTTGTTTGGAAAAAATAATTACTCCTGTATTGAATACTGGTTAATAATGAAAAGGGTTAGCATTGGAAAATGGTCTGATCCATATCCAGTGGTTGGTTTTATCTGTGTAGGAGGAGGTGTGCACCATTATAGCTAGTGTTGCATTGTTGTTTTTGGACAATATTATATTTGACTCCCAAGTATCGATTTGCAATATGTTTGGAACATCAAATCGTAATAAAATCGCAGTATCGAATCGCAATACAGACACAATCGTGAGAATCACAATACATATCGTAGCAGCACCTACTAATATCGTGGGGTATCGTGGGGTCCCTGGCAATTCCCAGCCCTAGCTCATAGCCCTTATCGATGACTACCGACTGCAATGGCTTCAGAACAAAGGCTGTATAATCAATAGGGCTGTTTTGTGTGTAGAAATATAAAGTATTTCTCATTTGTTAAATGTGAAGAAAAACGCACTGACTGAATACATTTATTTTTTATTTTTTATAAAACATTTTGGAATAATGACTTTTCTCTGCAACTTCTTGAAGTCTAATCCCTCTGTTTTATGAACGCAGACCATTTATCTGTTTCAGCCGACTGCCTTGGCTATTGAGTGCACAAGCAGAATAGCACTGTCCAGCATTAAACAATTATTCATCTCCACACAGAAACCTGCTCTTAGTTCGACGATAGGAATTGAGGAGAAAAGAGTGGCCTGGAAGAAAATAAAATTCAAAACATAAATGAAGAAATCTTTCAAAGATCTGCATATGGGTGCAGGTCATAGCTTTGTGTTCAAATGGTACATATGCTACATGTATGATGCAGTGGCTCAGGAGTTTGGAGCTTGTCAAGGCGGAGAGGAGCAGAATGTACTTAGGATCTGTTTGGTGTAGTTACTGATTTATTTTTGCCTTCCTAACCCTCATCGCACGGCAGTGGGCTGTGGAGCAGCAGAGGGCCAGGATTATGTAGAGGTGATGAGAGTACTGCAGACATACCGGCCATGCACCTTCCCTCGCTCCCTCGCGTCCATTCCTTTCCTTTCTCTCCCCTTCCCGCCTTTTTCCAAAATGTTCTCCCTTTCTCATTTTCTCTCGCTCTTTTTCCTCCCTCCCTCCTTCTCTCCCTCCATCTCTCACACTAACCAGGTCATTACATGTGATGGCTCTGAAGTGGCCTCACTGGCCTGAGGTAGCTACAGCTAACAGAGAGGAGACAGCAGACATAGAGCAGACATGTTCAGACTGGTTATCAATAAGTGAGCGGGGCTAGCCGGGAGAACATGGAACATAGCGTCCTTCCCTGGGAGGGTGACAGCATACCAGCAGTGTCTGTCTCCCAACAGAACATTACTCTCATTACAGCACCCAGCCTCAGCAACATGAACATGGGGAGAATGAAAGAACCGACAACCACGGTTAAAGATAGTCTTTCATTTAGCCAGAGAGACAAGCAAACTCTATCATCGAAACAGATGGCTCTAGTTTAAACAAAGATGTTTTTTTGGGTCGTCATTAGTTCAAGCTGAGAGAAGTTACATGCGTTTTTCAGCGTGGTTTGGTTCTGAACATGCGTTATTGTCGAGATGCAATGAACACGATGACTTCAAACACCCTTTATCTGCCATCTATGCATGCATACCAACCAGCTAAAACTGCTCCTGTGATCTTCCAGTAAAGAGGGTTTGCACTGTTAAGACACGCAGCTTCGCTCTCTGCGTTTTCACATTCACCTTTCAAACTCTTATCTTGAGGAATTAAAGTGTAGAGGGCGGGGGATAGGGGAGTTTAGGGGTATAGACGTTCCTCTGTCACTGGCTGGGCAACCCAAAGCAGCCCCCCCCCCCCCCCGTCTTACTTTACTCAGAGAGCATCAACGCAACTGAGCCGCCGCCACTGCCAACCCTCCTAGCCCAGTCTGCTCGGCAGGCTGCGGGTGAGACTGACGCCTTAGCATTCAACTCACATGCAGCACACAGAAGATTTTTTACAAACATAGTGGCTCTCTCCTTTTTTGGATTCTACATGTTGTCTACAGTGTCTTCAGAAAGTATTCACACCCCACATCACATAAGTTGTATGGACAAATGTGTCAAAGAAATGTACTTTATGCCCTGAATACAAAGCGTTATGTTTGGGGCAAATCCAACACAACACATCACCGAGTACCACTCTTAATTTTTTCAAGCATGGTGGTGGCTGCATCATGTTATGGGTATGCTTGTCATCGGCAAGGACTAAGAAGTTTTTTAGGATAAAATAAACGGAATACAACAAAGCACAGGCAAAATCCTAGTGGTAAACTTAGTTAAGTTTGCTTTCCAACAGACACTGGGAGACAAATTCACCTTTCAGCAGGACAATTACCTAAAACACAAGGCCAAATATACACTGGAGTTGCTTACCAACTTGACAATGAATGTTCCTGAGTGGCCTACAGTTGAAGTCGGAAGTTTACATACACCTTAGCCAAATACATTTAAACTCAGTTTTTCACTATTCCTGAAATGTAATCATAGTAAAAAATTCCTGTTTTACGTCAGTTAGGATCACTACTCTATTTTAAGAATGTGAAATGTCAGAAAAATAGTAAAGTGATTTATTTCAGTTTTTATTTCTTTCATCACATTCCCAGTGGGTCAGAAGTTTACATACACTCAATTAGTATTTGGTCATTGTCCATTTGGAAGACCCATTTGCGACCAAGCTTTAACTTCCTGACTGATGTCTTGAGATGTTGCTTCAATATGTCCACATTATTTTCCATCCTCATGATGTCATCTATTTTGTAAAGTGCACCAGTCCTTCCTGCAGCAATGCATCCCCACAACATGATGCTGTCACCCCCGTGCTTCACGGTTGGGATGGTGTTCTTCGGCTTGCAAACCTCCCCATTTTTTCCTCCAAACATAACAATGGTCGTTATGGCCAAACAGATCTATTTTTGTTTCATCAGATCAGAGGACATTTCTCCAAAAAGTATGATCTTTGTCCCCATGTGCAGTTGCAAACCGTAGTCTGGCTTTTTCATGGCGGTTTTGCAGCAGTGGCTTCTGCCTTGCTGAGTGGCCTTTCACGTTATGTCGATATAGGACTCGTTTTACTGTGGATATTTGTACCTGTTTCCTCCAGCATCTTCACAAGGTCCTTTGCTGTTGTTCTGGGATTGATTTGCACTTTTTGCACCAAAGTACGTTCATCTCTAGGAGACAGAACACGTCTCCTTCCTGAGAGGTATGACGGCTGCGTGGTCCCATGGTGTTTATACTTGCGTACTATTGTTTGTACAGATGAACGTAGTACCTTCAGGCATTTGGAAATTGCACTTGTGGAGGTCTACAATTTTTTTATTTTAATTTCCCCATGATGTGAAGCAAAGAGGCACTGAGTTTGAAGGTAGGCCTTGAAATACATCCACAGGTACAGCTCCAATTGACTCAAATGATGTCAATTAGCCAAGCTAATCAGAAGCTTCTAAAGCCATGACATCATTTTCTGGAATTTTTGAAGCTCTTTAAAGGCACAGTCAAATTAATGTATGTAAACTTCTGATCCACTGTAAATGTGATACAGTGAAAGTGAAATAATCTGTCTGTAACAATTGTTGGGAAATTTACATGTGTCATGCACAAAGTAGATGTCCTAACTGACAAACTGTAGTTTGTTAACAAAACATTTGTGGAGTGGTTGAAAAACGAGTTTTAATGACTACAACCTAAGTGTATGTAAACTTCCAACTTCAACTGTAATTACAGTTTTATGGCTGCCTAGCAATGATCAACAACGAACTTTACAGAGCTTGAATAATTTTGAAATAATAATGTGCGAATATTGTACAATGCAGGTGTGTGTAACGGCTGTTTGAAGAAGAGGAACAAGGTGCAGCGTGGTACGTGTTCATGATTTTTAACAAAACTGAACACTAGAACAACAAATAACAAAGCAGAACAAATGAAACTGTTCTGTCTGGTGCAGACACATAAAACAGAAAATAACTACCCACAAGACACAGGTGGGAAAAGGCTACCTAAGTATGGTTCTCAATCAGAGACAACGATAGACAGCTGCTTCTGATTGAGAACCACACCCGGCCAAACACACAGCAATAGAAATAATAGAAAAAGGAACATAGAATGCCCACCCCAACTCACGCCCTGACCAAACCAAAATAGAGACATAAAAAGGATCTCTAAGGTCAGGACGTGACAGTGTGCAAATCTCTTAGAGACTTACTCAGAAAGACTCGCAGATCTAATCGCTGCCAAAGGTGATTCTAACATGTGTGGATACAAGGGTGTGAATACTTATGTAAATGAGATATTTCAATACACTTGAAAACAATTCTAAAAACATGTTTTCACATTATGGGGTATTTTGTGTAGATGGGTAAAAGGCAAAAAACAAAAACAGATTTGAATTCAGGCTGTTAACACAACAAAATGTGGAATAAGTCAAGGGGTATGAATACATATCACCAAGACATTCACTTTGCATATGCGGGGAATGTATTTTTAGAAGTGTCTGTTATTGCCACGGCAACAGGGGCGTTGCTGACTGTTGTTAAAATTGGCCTTGACACTGACGCACCACCACCTGAATAGTGTTTCTCTTTGAACTGCCGTGACACTCTCGTGTCGATTGTTTGTCCAGCTTTGGCCTTGCTCTCTTGTTCCTATCTTCGGAGGCCTTGTGGTCCAACAGTATCTCTCGGTTTCACAAATAACCACAAATTGCCTTTTACAAGTTGTGTACAATCCGTGGGTGTGTTTTCAGGGCTCAATACAACATTTTCCCCCTGGTGGCACTGCTGCTACTAAGTTTTGTAGTTGGTGGCACCATCTTTTCATGTTGCGATTCAAAATATTTTAATGTGCAACCTAATCCAGTGATTGTCATGCATTTTTGGTTGACAACAATGTTCCCTCAAATGTTTTTCGTCACTAAGTAAATTTCAGGTCTGCTGAGCCCAAACTTGAACGTTGTGAAAATTCTGTGCAACTTCCAGTGCGCATTTACTGTGAACACTGAGGCTATACCCTCTTTAAGTAAAGATTTGAACAGTTGCCATGTAGGCTATTGTGGCTATATGATCATGATGTTGGCCGAGATCTACTGCTCAGATTTTTACATGAAAAATGTGAGCCTATGCAACATTAACCAATTAAAGACAGTACTGTAGCAATGAGATTCGTGCAGTAAGCTATAGGTCCAGTACATTATCACCGCAAATTGGTTTGAATTTACCTGCCAATGCATTGTTAGCGCCATTTTTTAAATTTGAGGCTATATCACACCGGTAATAGATCAATTGTTGTATTACTTGTGAAGCACAGCTGAATGAACATCCATTTAATTAACTGGCTTTTTATTTTTATTTTATTGGGCTGCATCTGATGGTCAGTCTCAGCAGAGGGAGAGAGCAGGAGACTGAGGGTCCGTCTCTCAACATCCCTCTGCTCTCCCTTTCCTCCACTGACACTGACCAAGAAGGGCCACCGTCTTCCAGCTGATGGCGAAACTCGAGTCGTACCACATTATTTCTGCCTCATGCACAAATTCATGTTCTTACTCCTATGAACAGAGGAAGTGAAATATTCCTTGATATTAAAAGAGACCCAAGCCACTAACAATAGCAACAACGCAAGCCTATAGATACACTTTCCTCCTCATTCATTACTGCTGCAGTGCTTGTTGTAGCGCTGGGTGGAAATAGGAAGAATGTGCATTTTATGGCTTATAAAAGTGTTGAATACAAAGTGTTGACAGAGCTGAGTAAGAACATAAACATGAACTCAGTCATAAAAACAGCAGCTCTTTACTGTATTCGTTGACAGTCTCTAATCATGGTTTTAAACATTTTGACATCTCACAGTATCAACTTTGCTTTAGCTTTTTTTTAATGCCTGCTACATTACTGCAGACAGTCATTTGAGCCGATTCTCCAGCAGTACACCTATAGTTCATATAGCTTCCGGTTGGTGACCACTGCTCTAGAAAGTTGAGTGAAGTTCAATCTCTGCGCTGCAGTCTCAGACTACTGCGCGCAGCTTATAGGGAGCATTGGTTGAACATTAGGCAATTTGGGTTAAAATTGGGTTCCAGAATTGATTTGATTGTTTTGTGCAATTTGCCTGCATCTTTATGTGTACTAATATCATAGGCTAAAGTTGTGGGGGCTAATTCACCACCTGAGTAGGCCTAAGTGGAAACTCAAAATACATTAGCTAGATTGCTAACTGTAAATATAATACCAGCTAGTAGCCATGTCTTAATCTAACAATTGAATGTCCAAAAACATGCTGCAGTTGCAGCCTACTTCCCAATGAGGCCTATGCAATCGCAATTTCACGCTCTCTGTATCTCAAAGCCATATCGAATGTTTTGGTTGTAAAATAGTTGCTATTGAGCTCAAACATTAGAGTTGATAAATACAAAGTATACCTACAGAAAGCTGAGAACATTCTCTCTTTCAGCGTGGCTAGCTGTGTTTTCCCCACAATTGGATTTTGAAATGTTATACAATCAGAACCCTTTTTTTCTCCCAGAGCATTTTTTCCCCGGGGTAAGGAGGGAGAGAGTGGCTTACTCGACGCGTTAGCAGGCCCCAACAAAACAGGGACAGGGACAGGCAGACACTTTGATTACAGGAATCCTGAGGATACTCTACTTTACCGTTTGACCAAATCATGGTTTTAGCCTTCGAAAAAATAGGACATTTTGAGGTGAGGTGACCATGTAGAATGTGCAGCTCGCGCCGTTAAAAAGTTTACTCGCACAGCCAAGTCAAAGGGTCGTAAATGCAGCTAAATGGTCGCAGTCTGCAGCCCTTTGTATTGCGTTTCAGAGCACCATAGTAATGGAGATTGACCATGACAAGCGTATTGTTGCTTTGACCTCTTGTGGTTCTTTTTAACCTGTTTTGGTTCTTTTTTCCAACCAACCTATACCAGAACATGTCATTGAATTCAGAGATGGCAATAACTCTTCTTGTACGCACAAGTGAAATCTCCAGAGTTCTCCATAGTTCTCCATCACAGTTTCTAAGAAGTCTTATGATGCAAACTGCAGACATAAGACACTGTTGAGAACTCATGGCCACTCCCACCCTACTCTGACCCAATGTTCCCCCATCGTTCCTGCCAAGCCCTTGACATAGCGTTAGGTTCTGGAGGAGAAGGCCTCACAAAAACACACAAAAACTCCCAACGTCCCAACCGTCTCTCCTCAGTTATTCAGCTCGTCTCCATGGTGATGTGCATGCTTGCGGGGCAGACACAAAGAGATGGCTCTGACTGACTGGAGCTGTGTGTGTGTGTGTGTGTGTGTGTGTGTGTGTGTGTGTGTGTGTGTGTGTGTGTGTGTGTGTGTGTGTGTGTGTGTGTGTGTGTGTGTGTGTGTGAGAGAGAGAGAGGAGGACAGGCTGAGAGGGCCTGTGGAGATTACCCAGAGTTCTGGGCACCGCAACCAGCTGAAAACAGCAGGGAACTTTTTTGTCCCATGCCTTACCCTACCCCGTAACCCACCCACATGCACATCTAGACTGTGGTGCAATCATCTGATCAACATGTTATCAACTGGCCCCGGTTTTTCAAAAGTTATCTATCTGGATTTCGCCATCAGAGAGGATTAAAGTATAGAAATGAATAGAACAGACAAATCATTGACTTGACAAGGGACTCCCGTTCTATTCATTCTATTTCTATGCATTTAATCCTCTCCGATAACTGAAATCCGGATAGATAACTTTTGAAAAACTGGGCCCTGGCCATATGGACACAAGTTATAGCTTAAGATCTGAGATTATAGAGTTATTGTATTATCCCCAATAAAGATACACAAAGGCAAGGCCATTAGATGTGTGAGCTGGGCTGGAATGGTGTGTGCAGTATGCACTCTGGGCACAAATATACTGGTAACTGTAAAGTTGGAGTAGCAGTGTTAAGTAAATATGAATAGCTGTATTATATTAATCAGAAACAGGGCCATTAACAGGACCATTAACTGGTGGTAAGCTAGCAGGCCTGGAGCATTGTAGATACCACACTATACCCGAATTTAGTCCTTTATCTCAACATTGGACAGTGACGATGATGCTTTTTATTTTGACCTCTAAGTGCAGTCATTTTTCTCCCTCTCTCATTTGAATGAGCTATTCATACTGCGGCAGAAAATCAATCATAAATTCAACACCTTTTCTTCAAGAATGTTGCTGACGGCCTCGGTTAAAAGGGCCCCCGCCTGTCTCTTTGTTTGTTGTTTGTTCTGCTTTTCCACAGGTAGGAATGGGGATGACTAAGTGCTGTGAATTCCAAATGGGGAGTGCGTCAGTGCAGTCAGCTCTGCAGTGTGATGGTAGCGTTACCTGTCTGTCTATGACAAAGTCTCTTTTGTTTTCACCCGGGTACTTCTCTTCTCTGCCCGGGTTGATTTATGAAAGGGTGGCCATTTTGTAAGGAGCTAATTGTATGAAGTTCAGTGGTGATGGATGTGAGGACGAGGACGAGGACCCGAAGTAGTATCTCTCATTGACTGCCTGCTTAAAGAATCTCTGGTGTAGAAAAGAAAGGACTAGAAGCATGGCGAAGGACGCTCGAGCTTCAACCAAGGCAAATAATCAGTCCAATATTGAGACGGAGTACATTAGATCATGACTTTTTGGTAACTTCCCAGTTCCTACGTGAGGCAGTGAGTTGAAAGGTTTATTTTCACGTGAGCTGGCAGCTATTTAGAACAAAATGGTCAGACAATAAAGATTTATAGGTCAACCCTCCAAGTCCTCACAGGAATGAGTGTAAAACCAAGGATGACGCCACCACCACTCCATTGTACCCCTACCTGTGCCCCCCACTTTAGCAAGATTGATTTATTTTCCCTTCTGTGGGTTTCTCCAGACAGAGGGCATGAAAACACTGAAAGAACTGTGATGGAAATGTAACACTCTCAGGGTGGCCTAGCATTAATTGCGTTGGGGTATACTTACTGATTATAGTTAAGTGGTTCCAAAATGGCCTCCTGGCTTTCTCTGCATTGACCCTATCCCTTCCCTCTCCTTCTTTCCCTCCTCCTCTCGCTCCCCCGGGTCAATAGCAGGCCTGTTGAGAGATGCCTTTCCAGTGAGAGAAGAGATTAGAGGAGAAGTGAAGCAGTCCTGTTCTTGCTCCTGCTGCGTCTTCTCCAGAGGGTGCTAGCTGGACCCCTGGATTAGCTTCCCAACAGGTGGGGGAAATTAGCACAGCCTCTGTCTACAGTCTAGTCTACAACAGTGGCTGAGCACTGAGCAGGCTAGGCTGCATGGTGTGGTGGCCTGGCCATGCAGCAGCGTGCTGGGGCTCTCCTCTCCCCCTCTTTTCTCCTCTTCTCCGCTCTCCCACTGACCTGGTCTGGCTGTCCTCGTAGGAAAGGACCCAACTCTGGCGTAGCTAGCAGCGTAGCTATGGGTGGTGATGTCACAGGTTTCACTAGTCGTTGTGCTCATCATTTGATCTCTCCACTGTGGCTCTTAATGTGTCCATGGGATTGGAATTACTCTGATGGTTGATGGGGAGATGTGATGCTCTGCTCTTCTCACATCCTGTACTGCAGAACGACCTGGTCACAGGAAGAGGTCACTGATCACTCCCTCCTTCAGCCTGGGTTGAGGAGTCTCAGACAGGGTCCTATTCATAAGAGCACCCAAAGGAAAACGTTTTAAAACATTTTGCAATGGAAAATGATTTGGACATGGCCTACTGTAGTTCCTCTGTGTTTCAGTCAGTTTTCTTCCATTTGATGCCTAATGAATACAACCCTGGATTGCGCTTACTAAGATACTGTAAAATACATTAACCTTTTCTTTATCCAAGGCTGGTTATTTCTCTTGATTCGCACTCGCAGAGACAGACATGTAGAGATGAGTAATTTCCATCCCAGTGCTTTCTCAGAAGGATCTTCCTTCCACAGCCCTGGGTCTAACCGGTGCCCCCGCACATTGACTCTGTACTGGTACCCCTGTATATAGCCTCGCTATTGTTATTTCACTGCTGTTCTTTAATTATTTGTTACTTTATTTCTTATTTTGTTTTGTTTTTTCCTTCTTAAACTGCATTAGTGGTTGAGGGCTTGTAAGTAAGCATTTCACTGTAAGATCTACCTGTTGTATTCGGCTGATGTGACAAATACAACTTGATTTGATTGTGTAACCCTCACAGGATGATGTAATCCTAGTTCTCAACATGTGTGTCAGAAACACTGTGTGCTGCCCAGTTAGAAGACTGTCCTCCTATTGTCATAAGCTGTCAAGTTTTGTGTGAGATACTGTATGCATGTCATTTTCGGGAATTGCTCATGTCTTTACCAGCATCTTGGAAGAAAAAGCTAATTCTGTAGAGTAGCCTAATAGACTTTTGATGTGAAAGTGAAGTCCTTTAGGTCTATCATTAACTTGCGATAACATATAGGCTAGCCTAGTGATCTGCGTTAAACATTAAATGGGGTAAAATGCCCTTTTTAGTTATGAGAGCTCGCAATTACCGCACAGCAATTAAAGAGCAAACATTTTATGACCCTCTTGCCTCGCTGGTACAGGGAGCTTTAGTGTGAGTCGGAAGAATGAAAACCAGCTTGAGACAATCGGTTGATTTCCTCCAGAGCAGTCGTGGATATTTCCATCTGGGTGATGGAGACGTGTTTGCAGCCTTGGGTTGACCTTTTTCCCTCTGGTCAGAGTCCGTGTTATGGGAGGGGAAGAACATGAAATAGGCTGGACTGCCACTATACATAGCAGCACTGTCTCTCTCTGTCTCTCCCTGTGCCCTGTTTGTGTGACGTGACTGACTTATCACCCCTAACATGTTGGGCTCAAATAGTCATGTGTATAGCACACAGCACGACATGTCTCTCAGCTGGAGCTGAATGAAGCCTATTTGTTTTATGTGTGTGTGTGTGAGTCAGTTTGTGTGTTTGGCTGTTTGCATCACTGTATGCACATCTGTGTGTGTTTTGTCACTGCACACACATAACCATCTGTGCTGAATGATTAGATTTCCGGGGCCTGGGCAGCGGATCGTGTGAGTTCAGTCATCCAGACACAGGCAGGCTGACAGACAGGCAGGCAGTCAGATGGGAAGGCAGACAGACCGACGGGCAGACAGAGAGGTGCAGGGGAGGTGGGCTCTCTCAGTGAGCATTTAGGTTGGACAAACTGGCCGTCTGTAGTTTTCTATCTACCTGTGCCCAGGAGGGGACTCGACATTCAACAGACAGCCAGACAGGGTCCCCCTTCCCCGGAGCCCAGTGCCCAGCTTCGCCTCACTAATGTGGGGAAGCCATGGACCCTGCCTCCCTCACTGGAGGGGAGATCCTCTTAAAGTCCAGGGCGGTCTGTTTAACCACTGCAGCATGTTCCTCTCCTATGTTTCAGCCCACATTAATGAAGCGCTGGTGGAGTTAACCCTTGAATGCCCTGCTGTAGGGGAATCAGCCCCCCAGGCTGCACAGGCTATCTGTGTTCTTATTCCCCGCATGTCTGACAGTCTGCGGAATCTGAATGGTTAATGGAGAATGAACTGGTTTGGTACATTATGACTCACTGTAGATAGGAGAGGGGTCAGCTAGAGAGGTTGGGGCCAACATGCTGATGATGTGTGTGTGTGTGTGTGTGTGTGTGTGTGTGTGTGTGTGTGTGTGTGTGTGTGTGTGTGTGTGTGTGTGTGTGTGTGTGTGTGTGTGTGTGTGTGTGTGTGTGTGTGTGTGTGTGTGTGTGTGTGTGTTCATTCTGCTACCGTATTTCCACTTTGATGGAACGGGTGGTGGGAATGAGAACCACCTCCATCCACCCAGCACCTACTCCACCCTTCTCCCTCATATCTCTCTCTCTCACTCTCTCTCTCTCTCTCTCTCTCTCTCTCACGGAATGTGTGGCGCGGTTGCAGTTGTTTTCCCCTCCTCTCCCTGCTTTTGTGAAAGTAAGACGCAACAAACTGCTGATGTGTTGATTTCTGAGCAATCAGAACGTCCCTCGTCGTCGTTCTCCGAGAAGAAAATATTCTAAACGAATGTTTCATTTGCCTCGATCCGCTCAAAGGAAGCACTTTTGTTATTGCCATGGCAATTAACTCGGAAGCTGGGGCTCAGGCATTTCCTGTGATTGTTGTCATTTGCATAGAGCAAATCAGAGAGAGAATCATCAGAATCATCACTCCCTCCCTCCCTCACCTCCTCCACCTCCTCTCCCATTCTTACCTCCCCTCACCACCACGCTTTGCTGAGCCACCATCTTATCAGTGGCCCTATCAACGGTGAGCTGGAGGAATGCCAAAAATCTCTGAGTGGCGAGGTGGGCGAGAGGACTGGGGCTTAGAGTAGGGCGAGACTCCATCCAGAGCCCTGTCCAGCAGCGCAGGTCCTTCTCCCCCTCAGTCACGCCTCCATCACCCCCCTCGTTGCGTCACACTCCGGCCACATCCAATCGCCTCCGTTGAATTTGGCCCTGTTTACTAGGCGATGGCATTTCCATTGGGAGGGCTTGCTAATTGAAGTCGTTAATTAGACACACCAACATGGATAGGTGGCTGGAGCTGTCTAACCAACAGCACGCATCATGCAGAAACACACTCTATGGGCCTACAGTGCCGTCAGGCATGACAAAACCCCAGCATGTCTTGTCTGGGTTGTTCCGCGTAGTTAATGGTCTTTTTGTGTCCGTTTATTAAAAAGTTAACAGATAGATTCAAGCGGTGTTCACCTTGTGCTTTGTCAGGCAGTAAGACTGCTGTCTGCGCCACAGCGAGCAAGGGTGGTTAGGATGAATTTGAATGCAGTAGCAGCAGCAGCAGCAGTAGCAGGACCAGCACCAGCAGTAGCTTAGCAGTAGCAGCAGAGCTAATGAGGAAAGAATGGTGCTGAAATATAATATATAGACTCCTGACCAATTCTGCTATTTTGTGGGTTTTTTTTCTTCTTTTTCTCAAGCTGAACAGTGGCTAATTCTCTACAGTCGGCTGGGCTGAAAGTGCCACAGTGACACAACCAGAGCAGACAGACAGACAGAGTAGACACAGCCCCCTGATCTATATAAGCCAGAGGAGAGGAATTTACTAATGAGCTCCCATCTTCCTCCCAGCAGTGGAACACTCTCTTTGTGGAACTAATTGAAAGTGGCGTGCGGGGCATACAGGAAGCTCTTTGGGGGCTGCGGGGCGCGGCTCGCACTCAGTACAGTGGCTTTTCTGCGGTGCAGAGACAATGGTGCGATCGGTTTTTGTATTGCAAAAGCAATGCATTTTACTGTAAGGAGATCTACTAACACGTGGTATCTACTGTACTAGGGGTCTTCACTGGCTTTTTGAATTCCTATGAGTCTCAGTGTGTCTGTGTGTCTGTCTGTCCGTCAGACTGCAGGATTCCCCTGCCCGTTTCACTACACATTTGCGTATTAGCATAGCCATAACCCTCTCACTTTCTCTGTGAGCTGTGGAGGAGCAGGCTGGCAAGGAGGCAGTGAGTCAGTCAGGCAGTCAGGACAGCCAGGCTGGCAAGGAGGCAGTGAGCCAGTCAGGCAGTCAGGACAGCCAGGCAGGGAAGGAGGCAGTGAGTCAGTCAGGCAGTCAGGACAGCCAGGCAGGGAAGGAGGCAGTGAGTCAGTCAGGCAGTCAGGACAGCCAGGCAGGGAAGGAGGCAGTGAGTCAGTCAGGCAGTCAGGACAGCCAGGCAGGGAAGGAGGCAGGCAAGCAGAGAGGCAGGGCAGGTTGGTAGATGGGGCTCCTCTATTACAGATATGGAAATGGGCTCCGACAGACACACTGAGACTGATATACTGCTGGCATTTACCAACATGATGAATCAGAGCCGAAGCCTTAACTCCCTCCGTACTTACTGAGTGTTTTACAGACCAGGGCAAGGGTTGTATCCCAAATGTCAGCCTGTTACCAGAGACTTATAGTCAGAAGTAGTGCACTATATAGGGATTAGGGTGCCATTTGGGATGCGTTCCAGGAGTCTAGTGCTCTGCTATGATCTGTCTGGGGCACTGGAAGGTTGGAGGGTTTACTGTTCATGGTGTATGTCATAGGAAGGGCAGTGGAAACGTGTCTATGGTAAGGGAGGGGTTACATATACATGTGAGGATAAGGCCTCATTTGGGTTTGTTTTTCCCAAAATGTAGTTGTGCACATTCCATAAGGGTTGGAGGGGCTGAGAGGGTGTGTGTCTGTCCGTGTGTGTGTGTCTCTCTCTCTCTCTATGCCTGCATGTGTGTGCGCACGACCGCACCAGGATTTCTGTTAGGCCTTTTTTTTTAAGCCCATAAATAAAATTGTTGCCGGCCAAATTGTCCGGGAGAAGAAACAATATCCATGGCAAAATAATGCTTTTTATTCATTCATTGAAATAGCAGGATGTGCTCCAACTTCAAAGGCAAATACACTTCGTAGGCTAATAAATCCTCAAGCTGCTGGGAAATTAAGTGTGTTTCTAGCTTTACTCACACAAAAGATGCAAGGTTGTCATAAGGGACTTCAGCTAAGTGTACCCCGACTGGGAGAAATTGGCGAATATTGTGTTGATTATCCCCGTTTCCAGTGTGCCCGCCGAGAGGGGGAATCTTTCTCCAAAACAGAGGAAAGACGACTACATAACGAGGCTGATGTGCATCAAGCTGCTCCAAGGAGGTGGACCGTTTTTGACTTCCCAACAGCAGCGGCTCACTTTGATCAGGTCAAGGTCTGCCGCAAATGCAACTAAATTAGAGGCAAATGATTGTGATCGTAGCAGTGTTGCTGCCGGCCCTAGGCCTGATCAACATCTGCCTCCCCTATGTCAGGAATAGTATATAGATGTGGAATGGATTGATAAACTAGAGTAGGGTAATTATGTGTAGGCTATCATGCACAATTGGTGCATTTCAGTTGAGCTTATTCAGTAGCGTGACTAAACATCGTTGCCCAACACACATAGGAGATGTTACAATGTCACTAGGCAGCCAACTGCCTATAGTAGGAAACAGAGTAGTTTATCAATAAGCCACGCATATCACACATGACATGAGTGATGACTCCATTATCTTCAGATGACAACAAACATAACATTTACTAACACCACCCAGTAGAACTGTAAAAAGACGCAGATATAGTGTCAGCTTTGGAAACAAGAGAGTCCTCGTTTCACAGGGGCTTTGTAAAATAATCTTTCTCTCAATGAACCAGCCTTAGCGAATTTATTTACATATTGAGTTTGATTGTCCAACATCAGGTTTATAATTTCTTCATTTTGTGGCCGTCTAGAGTGGCTTCTTTCCACTGCTGTGGTGATGAATCGCAGCGGGAATGGGGGCCGGGCCGGCCCTGGTGTTCGTAGGCTGCCATGTAGGCAGCTGTGCTTTGTTATTTAGTAGGCCTAATTCAAATGTTCAGGCCTAGATTGTATTTGAAAACAGCTGTGTTTTGTTATTTATTCAGAAAAATGTTCATACAAATAGCCAACAGCACAGGTCATTCGTCAATTAGATGATACAGATATTATATTTTGAAGCTGTGTTTTATTGCTGTGTTGGCTACTTGTTCTTTGAGGCTATGTGTTTATGTTTTTGTACATTAAATGAATGTATCATTTATAGCAGGGATGAAGACGCAACAGGCAATGTTTTGATTTTCAATAAAACCTGTCATGTTGGTATAAGAACATCATTCTATGTTATCACAACTTTACAGGCTCATTTCTACTCTGTTTAGAAGAATTACAATAATGTAAATGTGATTTTGATTTTGAGCACCGTGGGTGGTCGGCCTACTGCGTTACACACCCAATGCATATGGATGTCCGCACAAATTCTCAAATGTCCGCTAAATTAAAATGTTGCCGCTCACGTTTTCCTAACGGAAACCCCCGAACCGCACGTGCCTGTGTGCACGTTAGTGTATGTGTGTGTGTGTGTGTGTACATGCATGTGGGCGTGATAAGTCTGTTGCTATGTGAAGCTTTCCTGCTATGTGAAGCTTTCCTGCAGGGGAAGTAGGTCTCTGAGATCATGTTATTTAATCTGGGAGGCCAGAGGAGGCCATCAGTCTCAGTCCTCAAAGCGATGCACGCGGTCAGTCGGTCACTCCTGATTTGACAGCTGGGCAAATGATAGCATGTTGAATGTTGAAGCCGCACAATTAGAAAAGGGAGTGATGGCTGGAGTATTGGGGGGCTCCTCTGACTGGTATTTGCTCACTTGGAGGAGCTGTCAGTGTCTTGCTGGAGTTTCTGGTTTGGACACCTCAGGTTGTATCAAGCAGGCTGGACGGCTGTTGGACATACAGTATATTAGTCATTGCCAGTTGCAATCATACAGTCACTCTTCAGTTTCTGTTGATATGAGCCAATGATGTACTCAGTTCTTTGTATGTGAATGTACTTCTGTTACCATGGCCCTCGTGATGTATTGTCAAACCTGGGAACGTCGTCGTTAGTAAAAGCTCCACGTTATCCCAGAAAAACTTTTCCAGTGGTTATGCACCCGTTGGCCTCAGTCATGTCTATTTAAGTCATGGAAGTGAAGCGTGAACAAAGGGGAGAGGGAGATGGAGTCAGTGGCTGTACTCAGTGCCCAGCTGTGGAGGAGTCCCTGGGGGTCCGGGGGGCTAGGAATGCGGCTGATCTGGGTCTGGGGTTTGGGGCGGGAGATGCCTGGGGCTGGCAGCTGTAAGAACTGCAGGAGTCGAGTGTACTCTGAGAGCAGTGGGTGGGAGTGGGGGTGCCTATGCACGCACGCGCGTGTGTGTATGTTTTGTGTATGCATGTGTGTGTGTGTAGGGCACATCTGTGACCCTGTCATCTCACCCTATCCCAGGGCAGGAGAGAGAGAGAGAGAGAGAGAGAGAGAGAGAAAGAGAGAAATTTTTAGTTTTTATAAAACCTTTATTTTTTACTCAAGTGTTAACATAAATAATGACACACTGCCTTTTCAGAAATGAAACAACAAATGTAATTCCTAAACAAAAATAAATACATAACATATACATTCAACTTATTTCAGCAGCAAAAAATAATTTCCCTTCCTCTACAAAACAAAGCGCTCCTTCGTAGGCCCACTTCTCCTCAAATAATAGGAGATCTTTTACAGCTGAAAAGAACTCAAAATCTACTTTATTCTTGCTTTCACTAAACCTTTAAAAACACATCTTACATCCTGCCCATATCCCGTTTCTATCTTATGTTTCCTACTCAGAAAAATTGACATCTTAGCTTGTCCCAAAATAAAATTTAACATTTGACATTTTCTTTTCTGTTGTTTACTATATTGAAACCCCAAAATAAAAACAGTGTTATTGAAAAACTCCCCTACAGCTTTAAACAAAGATTCCAACATTTCCAATAGAGGTTTTATCCTCTCACACTCCATAAAACAGTGAAAAATGGTTTCTCTTATATTACAAAAAGGACATCCATCTCTAACATCTGAGTTAATAACAGATACAAAAGCATTAACTGCAATGATGCCATGTAAAACCCTCCATTGCATATCACCAGTACCCTTTTGTAACGGTGGCTTGTACAGTGCTCTCCATGCTGGCTTTACCTTGTCATCAATGCCCAATTTTACCCTCCATGGAGTATCTTTTCTATTTTTCAATGTATCTTTATTCAACACCTTGACACACCCCCTATACAATTCCTTCCCATTCACCTCATCCAAACCCACCTCCTCCAACCCTCTCAAATCCAGCAATAACGCCTTTCTTTCTGACTCTGGGATATTTGGTGTAATCCCTAGTTTTGGAAATGAGACGTCTTCATCTTGCACCTTCTTCTTGTGGCTACTAAGCATACCCCATTCTTCCGCTGACAGAGCCTTCCTACAGCTCCCCAGCATTTGTCCGACAATCCTTTCCGACCTCATCCCCAAATGTTCTGCCACCCGTCTTCCATCCATTAAGGCGGGCCCAGCCATGGCCATTAACTGTCTTAAGGTGATGATTTTCCCCTTCACCAGAATCTTGGAGAAATGTGGAACAGCTGCAGTTGTACAATCCAGTCTTGCCCCATACACCAGAGGTTCCTCCAACAGCCAATGCGCTGACTACGCTGAAGTTCTTCTGGACACCTTCATTATGCTCCACACTCTGAGAAGGCCTCTGTAAAATGGAGGTACTCCCTCCCTAGAAATCTGGCTACTATCAACCAGAAATAAAGCCTTCTTTAAACCTAATCCTCCAACCCGCTGTAATATAAGACCTGCCACCCCTCTCCACACCACATTTTCCGGTCCATAAAGCAACCTTTGAATAAACTGAAACCGGAAAGCAGCAGCCCTACTAGCAAGATGTACAAGACCTTGTCCCCCCTCCTCTTTTGACAAATACAAAACACTTTGTGGAACCCAGTGATATTTATCCCAAAAGAAATCCACAATAATTGCCTGTATCTTAGCCAGAAGGCCAGATGGTGGTTCTAAAACTGACAACTGATGCCACAGTGCAGAGGCAATCACATTGTTAACTATAATAGTGTGCCCCCTATATGACATACGAGATAGTAACCAATGCCATCTCCTCATCCTCCCTTCCACCATTTCAACCACCCCACTCCAATTTTTTTCCATAGTCCCCTCATCTCCTAGGTACACTCCAAGATACTTAAAACCTCCCTTACACCATTCTAGCCCCCCTGGCAAAGCCATGATCCCTCCAGACCATTCTCCAATCTGTAAAGCACAACTCTTTTCCCAATTTAACTTTGCAGAGGATATTCCCCTAAAACGATCAACCATTAGACTCAAGCTATCCACATCCGCCTGATTTTTCACTAGCACAACTACATCATCAGCATAGGCTGAAAGACGAATAGGAGGAATATCCTCTGAAAGGCACACCCCTGCAATGCGACTTCTAATGCTATTTAGTAGTGGCTCTATAGCAATAGCATATAACATCCCTGACATAGAACATCCCTGCCTAATACCTCTACACACTTTAAAAGGAGCACTCAAACCACCGTTAACTTTCAATACACTTTCAATGTCACCATATATCACCTTTATCATGGCAATAAAACCAGAGCTGAACCCAAACGCCTCAAACGTGTGCCATAAATATTGATGTTCAACTCGGTCAAATGCCTTTTCCTGATCAATTGAAATTAGACCAGCATCCAACCCAATAGCCCTAGAGACGTCCAAAAAATCACGAATCAGAGAAATGTTATCCCCTATCTGCCTGCCAGGAACACAGTAGGACTGATCCGTATGTATGATTTGCCCCATCACCTCCCTCAGCCTGTTGGACAAAGCCTTTGACAATATCTTATAATCAGTACACAATAAAGCTACCGGCCTCCAGTTCTTCACCTCCCTCGGGTCACCCTTTTTGGGAAGTAGGGTGAGGACAGCCCTTCTGCAGCTTATTGGTAGTAACCCTCCGGTTAAACTATCATTAGCTACTTCTAACCAATCCTCTCCCAACATATCCCAAAAATACTTTAAAAAGTCAACGGGAAGCCCATCAATGCCTGGTGCCCTTCCATTTTCCATGCCTTTTAATGCAGTGTATAAATCCTGCAAAGACAATGGTTGCTCAAGCTCAACCTGAGCTTCTGCAGCCACCTTTGGGAGCCCATCAAAGAACTGCTGTGTCACTGTTTTGTCCTCTTTGTACTCACACTTGTAGAGCTCAGCATAGAACTCTACTGCCCTATTTCTAATTTCACTAGGGCTAGTGAGCTCTTGTCCAACAGCTGATTTGAGACAATGAATAATTTTCCTTTGTCCATTCTTTTTCTCTAAACCAAAGAAAAATTTGGATGAGGCATCCATTTCAGATATTCCCTGAAATGTACTTCTCACCAGTGCCCCCTGTGCTCTGATACCCAGCAGGTCTGCCAATGCAGCTTTTCTCCTCTTGAGGGCCTGAGTATGGCCTCGATCTCCTGTGGTCTCAACCAACGTCATGAGTTCCACTATTTCAATCTCTAGGGCTTTCATTGATCTGGTGATATCCTTGGTGACATTCCTCGTGTATTGATTACAAAATTGTTGAATCTGGATTTTCCCTATATCCCACCATTGTTGAAGGGATACAAAACTGGCCTTTTGAGACCTCCACCTCTCCCAAAAAAAACTGAAACAGTTCCTGAAGTGAGCATCACTCAATAAAGTTATATTAAAATGCCAGTATGCGCTTTTAGGTTTTACATCGTTAATGAACACCACCTCTGTTATTAAACAATGATCAGAAAATCCCACTGGAGTTATCACACTTGATTTACAGACCTGAGATTGATGCTCAAAAACACAAAACCTATCTAACCTGGCCATAGAGATGATGTTCTCTCTCACATGCGCCCAGGTGTACTGCCTTGTTCCTCCATGTTGACTCCGCCAAATATCACACAGTTCATTTGTTACAATAAGGCGTTTTAAAAACGTCCTTGAGGCTATATGAGGTTCTTGGTGATTTCTATCTAAATCGCTAACTGTGCAGTTAAAATCCCCAGCAATAAACAAATAATCTTCTTTGTTACATTTCTCAATGGTATTTGATAATGTCTCTAAAAAACATACCCTCTCAACTGTCACCACTGGGGCATATACATTTATCAGACACATATTGATGTCTTCATACCTTGCTCTAACTTTTAATAACCTCCCCTCAACTACCTCTTCAACCTCATATGACAAAGGCAAAAACCCTTTTGAGAACAAGATAACCACACACCCACTTTTTGAGTTTTTATGACTACACACCACTGTCCCCCCCCACTCCTGTTGCCACATAACTTCATTTTCCAAATTACTATGCGTTTCTTGTAGAAAAATGATGTCACTTCCCTTTCCCCTCATTAACTCATACACCATGGCTCTTTTTTTAACATCTCTTGCCCCATTTACGTTTAAAGAAGAGATCATAAAACTGCTCATGGATAATAAAAAAAAATACAGAGGAAGATACAGCCACCACATCTCTTTACAGAGTTAAAACTGCAACTGAACTCTTTCATTTTCTTTAGAATTTACATCACTTATTACTCTCGTGACCACTTTCTTGAGTCTAGCAATTTCAGGGCTTTTCAATCCTCCCCCTGTAATTTTTGACATCAGAAACTTTGCTGATTCAATAAACAATTCACGTTCAGGGAAAAAAATCAGTTACATTGTAATCCTGCATATATTTCTTCCCTTTTGTCAACTTCAGAAATTGACGTATCTTCTCGATCCCATACCTCCCTTCCACCCCATCTATCTCACTATATTGTTGTGACGCGTCAGATGACTCACTCTCGCTATCCTCCACAGAAGAAAACCCCATCTCTACAACCTGTTCATCTTCAACTGATTTATCCATCTCTACCTTTCTCTTAGAATTAGACCCTTCACCACCCCTTAAATTCTTCCTTTTACTCCTCGGTATTTTGAAAACATCCGCTTCCTTTTCCGTTATTTCAATCTCCTCTTGACCTCCAATTTCATTTTCCAGCACCACCTCAGCGACGGCAGTCGCAATCTCACCTACTGTTTCCCCTCCCTCTTTGTTCTGATCTACCACAATTGCCCCGTATCCACAATGCCTTCCTCTCCTACTTTTCCAACCACATCTGCCCACCTTCTCTCTTCCCCTACACCTGTAGTATTTTCATCCCTTCGCTGTGGTACGTTAGTTGCACCCGCACTAAAGCTACTACCAGGCTCAGCGCGCTCATTCTCGGGACAATTACGCACCAAATGCCCCTCTCTTCCACATCCAAAACATTTCATTGATTCAGTAGATGCATAGAAGACATAATCAAATCCATCAATCTTAAAAATAAACGCTAAATTCAGTTCATCTCCTTCCTTTTTTAAAATCATATGCACTTGTCTCCTATGAGACACGACATGTTTCAACAACGGAGATTTGCATCCAAAAATAACCTTCTTTATTGTAGATACGATTTGACCATGGCGAGATAACTCTCGCTCTAACACTTCATCTCTAACAAATGGTGGCACGTTAGAAAGCATAACTTTCTTCGCCGGATTCATAAGCGGAAATACCGGCGTCTGTGTCTCCCGCAACACAACACCCCTCTCAACTATCTTATTCACCTTTTCAATTGAATCTAAGAATATCACTACAGCGCTATTCATCCTTGAGGCTGATTTGATGCTATCATACCCAATGATAGCACCCACAGCCAAGCTACATTCTTCCACTGAACACCCAGCCGCAGCAGGAATTTTTACTCCATGCCTCCGACTAAGTTTTTCAAACTCTACACTTCCGCGAGTGGCCATTGCAACCAGCCCCACCCGCTGGTTGTGCCCTCGCGAAAAACCAACCTCAAAGATCCCACCACCCCTATACGTGCTTAGTGATAGTTAAACAATATACCCTTAAAACAACTAAACTAATCAATATATATATATGTACATACCAAAACCCAATAGAGTGAAAAGAAATTCCATTCACTCTCACAATCACCCCTGCTTGACGACTCACTCCCAGCATGCACTCCGACGAGAGAGAGAGAGAGAGAGAGAGAGAGAGAGAGAGAGAGAGAGAGAGAGAGAGAGAGAGCTCAACTGTATACAGTCTACACAGTAGTGTTGTTGCTTCGGTGTCTGCTAACTAAAGGAAGTGTTTTCAGAAATCCAGAGCCCATACCCTGTATGCTTTTGTTATGTGCACATTCAGAAGAGTCGGTTGGTTGATCTCCCCTTCAGGGCAAGATACGCTCTGAAAGGGATGACACCTGTTTAGGAGGTAACCATTGGTCAAAGAGCTGTTACGGCAACACATTGCTGCGTGCAGTCGTAACTCAGACTGCTTCGGAGCACTTCATCACACACACACACACACACACACACACACACACACACACACACACACACACACACACACACACACACACACACACACACACACACACACACACACACACACAACCCTGTGGTAGTCATCAAAGCCAAACAATGGACTCTGTCATTAAGCTCTCAAGGGCAGAGTTTTCCAATCTCAGGTGGTGCTTCTTTATATACGTCCTCACCTCTTTATATACGTCATCACCTCTTTATATACGTCATCACCTCTTTATATACGTCATGACCTTTTTATATACGTCATCACCTCTTTATATACGTCATCACCTATACATCATCACCTATACGTCATCACCTCTTTATATACGTCATGACCTTTTTATACACGTCATCACCTCTTTATATACGTCATCACCTATACGTCATCACCTATACGTCATCACCTCTTTATATACGTCATCACCTCTTTATATACGTCATGACCTTTTTATATACGGCATCACCTCTTTATATACGTCATCACCTCTTTATATACGTCATCACCTCTTTATGTACGTCATCACCTTTTTATATACGTCATCACCTATACGTCATCACCTATACGTCATCACCTCTTTATATACGTCATCACCTATACGTCATCACCTCTTTATATACGTCATCACCTCTTTATATACGTCATCACCTCTTTATATACGTCATCACTTCTTTATATACGTCATCACCTCTTTATATACGTCATCACCTTATATACGTCATCACCTATACGTCATCACCTATACGTCATCACCTCTTTATATACGTCATCACCTCTTTATATACGTCATGACCTTTTTATATAAGGCATCACCTCTTTATATACGTCATCACCTCTTTATATACGTCATCACCTCTTTATGTACGCCATCACCTCTTTATATACGTCATGACCTTTTTATATACGCCATCACCTATACGTCATCACCTATACGTCATCACCTATACGTCATCACCTCTTTATATACGTCATCACCTATACGTCATCACCTCTTTATATACGTCATCACCTCTTTATATACGTCATCACCTCTTTATATACGTCATCACTTCTTTATATACGTCATCACCTCTTTATATACGTCATCACCTCTTTATATACGTCATCACCTCTTTATATACGTCATCACCTCTTTATATACATCATCACCTCTTTATATACGTCATCACCTCTTTATATACGTTGTCACCTCTTTATATACGTCATCACCTATACGTCATCACCTATACGTCATCACCTCTTTATATACGTCATCACCTCTTTATATACGTCATCACCTCTTTATATACGTCATCACTTCTTTATATACGTCATCACCTCTTTATATACGTCATCACCTCTTTATATACGTCATCACCTCTTTATATACATCATCACCTCTTTATATACGTCATCACCTCTTTATATACGTTGTCACCTCTTTATATACGTCATCACCTATACGTCATCACCTCTTTATATACGTCATCACCTATACGTCATCACCTCTTTATATACGTCATCACCTCTTTATATACGTCGTCACCTCTTTATATACGTCATCACCTCTTTATATACGTCATCACTTCTTTATATACGTCATCACCTCTTTATATACGTCATCACCTTTTTATATACGTCATCACCTCTTTATATACGTCATCACCTCTTTATATACGTCGTCACCTCTTTATATACGTTGTCACCTCTTTATATACGTCATCACCTATACGTCATCACCTATACGTCATCACCTCTATATACGTTGTCACCTCTTTATATACGTCATCACCTCTTTATATACGTCATCACCTTTTTATATACGTCATCACCTCTTTATATACGTCATCACCTCTTTATATACGTCATCACCTCTTTATATACGTCATCACCTTTTTATATACGTCATCACCTCTTTATATACGTCATCACCTCTTTATATACGTCGTCACCTCTTTATTTACGTCGTCACCTCTTTATATACGTCGTCACCTCTTTATATACGTCATCACCTCTTTATATACGTCATCACCTCTTTATATACATCATCACCTCTTTATATACGTCATCACTTCTTTATATACGTCATCACCTCTTTATATACGTCATCACCTCTTTATATACGTTGTCACCTCTTTATATACGTCATCACCTATACGTCATCACCTCTTTATATACGTCATCACCTATACGTCATCACCTCTTTATATACGTCATCACCTCTTTATATACGTCGTCACCTCTTTATATACGTCATCACCTCTTTATATACGTCATCACTTCTTTATATACGTCATCACCTCTTTATATACGTCATCACTTCTTTATATACGTCATCACCTCTTTATATACGTCATCACCTCTTTATATACGTCATCACCTCTTTATATACGTCATCACTTCTTTATATACGTCATCACCTCTTTATATACGTCATCACCTCTTTATATACGTCATCACCTCTTTATATACGTCATCACCTCTTTATATACATCATCACCTCTTTATATACGTCATCACCTCTTTATATACGTTGTCACCTCTTTATATACGTCATCACCTATACGTCATCACCTATACGTCATCACCTCTTTATATACGTCATCACCTCTTTATATACGTCATCACCTCTTTATATACGTCATCACTTCTTTATATACGTCATCACCTCTTTATATACGTCATCACCTCTTTATATACGTCATCACCTCTTTATATACGTCATCACCTCTTTATATACGTCATCACCTCTTTATATACGTCATCACCTCTTTATATACGTCCTCACCTCTTTATATACGTCATCACCTCTTTATATACGTCATCACCTCTTTATATACGTCATGACCTTTTTATATACGTCATCACCTCTTTATATACGTCATCACCTATACATCATCACCTATACGTCATCACCTCTTTATATACGTCATGACCTTTTTATACACGTCATCACCTCTTTATATACGTCATCACCTATACGTCATCACCTATACGTCATCACCTCTTTATATACGTCATCACCTCTTTATATACGTCATGACCTTTTTATATACGGCATCACCTCTTTATATACGTCATCACCTCTTTATATACGTCATCACCTCTTTATGTACGTCATCACCTTTTTATATACGTCATCACCTATACGTCATCACCTATACGTCATCACCTCTTTATATACGTCATCACCTATACGTCATCACCTCTTTATATACGTCATCACCTCTTTATATACGTCATCACCTCTTTATATACGTCATCACTTCTTTATATGCGTCATCACCTCTTTATATACGTCATCACCTTATATACGTCATCACCTATACGTCATCACCTATACGTCATCACCTCTTTATATACGTCATCACCTCTTTATATACGTCATGACCTTTTTATATACGGCATCACCTCTTTATATACGTCATCACCTCTTTATATACGTCATCACCTCTTTATGTACGCCATCACCTCTTTATATACGTCATGACCTTTTTATATACGCCATCACCTATACGTCATCACCTATACGTCATCACCTATACGTCATCACCTCTTTATATACGTCATCACCTATACGTCATCACCTCTTTATATACGTCATCACCTCTTTATATACGTCATCACCTCTTTATATACGTCATCACTTCTTTATATACGTCATCACCTCTTTATATACGTCATCACCTCTTTATATACGTCATCACCTCTTTATATACGTCATCACCTCTTTATATACATCATCACCTCTTTATATACGTCATCACCTCTTTATATACGTTGTCACCTCTTTATATACGTCATCACCTATACGTCATCACCTATACGTCATCACCTCTTTATATACGTCATCACCTCTTTATATACGTCATCACCTCTTTATATACGTCATCACTTCTTTATATACGTCATCACCTCTTTATATACGTCATCACCTCTTTATATACGTCATCACCTCTTTATATACGTCATCACCTCTTTATATACGTCATCACTTCTTTATATACGTCATCACCTCTTTATATACGTCATCACCTCTTTATATACGTTGTCACCTCTTTATATACGTCATCACCTATACGTCATCACCTCTTTATATACGTCATCACCTATACGTCATCACCTCTTTATATACGTCATCACCTCTTTATATACGTCGTCACCTCTTTATATACGTCATCACCTCTTTATATACGTCATCACTTCTTTATATACGTCATCACCTCTTTATATACGTCATCACCTCTTTATATACGTCATCACCTTTTTATATACGTCATCACCTCTTTATATACGTCATCACCTCTTTATATACGTCGTCACCTCTTTATATACGTTGTCACCTCTTTATATACGTCATCACCTATACGTCATCACCTATACGTCATCACCTCTATATACGTTGTCACCTCTTTATATACGTCATCACCTCTTTATATACGTCATCACCTTTTTATATACGTCATCACCTCTTTATATACGTCATCACCTCTTTATATACGTCATCACCTCTTTATATACGTCATCACCTTTTTATATACGTCATCACCTCTTTATATACGTCATCACCTCTTTATATACGTCGTCACCTCTTTATTTACGTCGTCACCTCTTTATATACGTCGTCACCTCTTTATATACGTCATCACCTCTTTATATACGTCATCACCTCTTTATATACATCATCACCTCTTTATATACGTCATCACTTCTTTATATACGTCATCACCTCTTTATATACGTCATCACCTCTTTATATACGTTGTCACCTCTTTATATACGTCATCACCTATACGTCATCACCTCTTTATATACGTCATCACCTATACGTCATCACCTCTTTATATACGTCATCACCTCTTTATATACGTCGTCACCTCTTTATATACGTCATCACCTCTTTATATACGTCATCACTTCTTTATATACGTCATCACCTCTTTATATACGTCATCACTTCTTTATATACGTCATCACCTCTTTATATACGTCATCACCTCTTTATATACGTCATCACCTCTTTATATACGTCATCACTTCTTTATATACGTCATCACCTCTTTATATACGTCATCACCTCTTTATATACGTCATCACCTCTTTATATACGTCATCACCTCTTTATATACATCATCACCTCTTTATATACGTCATCACCTCTTTATATACGTTGTCACCTCTTTATATACGTCATCACCTATACGTCATCACCTATACGTCATCACCTCTTTATATACGTCATCACCTCTTTATATACGTCATCACCTCTTTATATACGTCATCACTTCTTTATATACGTCATCACCTCTTTATATACGTCATCACCTCTTTATATACGTCATCACCTCTTTATATACGTCATCACCTCTTTATATACGTCATCACTTCTTTATATACGTCATCACCTCTTTATATACGTCATCACCTCTTTATATACGTTGTCACCTCTTTATATACGTCATCACCTATACGTCATCACCTCTTTATATACGTCATCACCTATACGTCATCACCTCTTTATATACGTCATCACCTCTTTATATACGTCGTCACCTCTTTATATACGTCATCACCTCTTTATATACGTCATCACTTCTTTATATACGTCATCACCTCTTTATATACGTCATCACCTCTTTATATACGTCATCACCTTTTTATATACGTCATCACCTCTTTATATACGTCATCACCTCTTTATATACGTCGTCACCTCTTTATATACGTTGTCACCTCTTTATATACGTCATCACCTATACGTCATCACCTATACGTCATCACCTCTATATACGTTGTCACCTCTTTATATACGTCATCACCTCTTTATATACGTCATCACCTTTTTATATACGTCATCACCTCTTTATATACGTCATCACCTCTTTATATACGTCATCACCTCTTTATATACGTCATCACCTTTTTATATACGTCATCACCTCTTTATATACGTCATCACCTCTTTATATACGTCGTCACCTCTTTATTTACGTCGTCACCTCTTTATATACGTCGTCACCTCTTTATATACGTCATCACCTCTTTATATACGTCATCACCTCTTTATATACATCATCACCTCTTTATATACGTCGTCACCTCTTTATATACGTCTTCACCTCTTAATATACGTCATCACCTCTTTATATACGTCATCACCTCTTTATATACGTTGTCATTTGGCTCGTAAACATGACCTTTCTGATGGCCGCCTACCACTTTTGTGTTTCTAGGGTAAAGAAAGCATGTCATGTTTAATGGCAGCATGATTAGCCTATCTCCAGCAGACTGTAACAGTGTAAGCAGAAACTGTGCTGTGCGTTCACTAGGGTTGACCCGAGTATAGGAAAAACTCTTATAGTGTATTAGTATTCTTCCTGGTCAGGTCATGTGGTCAGGATAAACTCTGGATCACAACCAGGGGACCTTCTGGCCAATTTCCAGCCTGTCTCTGCCTCCTCCAATCGAAACAAGCCCCCCTCACAAACAAACCAGCTAAAATATATCTGACATTAATTTCTCCTCCCTTTGTCATTTGACACGCCGACAGAGGAGGCGACGCCTAATCAAGAGAATGTATCTCTGTCTACCTACATGTGACCTTCTGTGCTTCGGCTACACTCTTAACTTAACACAGCACAACACGGCCGACGGAAAATGGTTTGCGGAATCTGTTTTAGTTTCCTCCCAACGACCGCGTTCATCATGCTGTTGTCTGTCTGCCCCCCGTTCCCACAGAATTCCTTTTGAATCGGGCCAGCAAGAGGACAACATAATTATGTCCATTCTAATTGAGTCTTCAAGGAAGGAACATAAAATGGATCATATTGTATTGATTTTTACCCAGCCATAATTGT